>NW_025780438.1:0-71392 GCF_021130785.1 Homalodisca vitripennis | reverse complement strand
TTTTTCTGACTCAGGAATGATTCTTCTGGTTCGTTTGCACTTATTAATTACTAATTGAGGGTATCCATTGCTTCTGAGATCCGATTCAATTTTCTTAAATTCTTCTTTTAGTCCATCTTTATCTGAGCACAAGCTCTTTGCTCTATCAAACAACGAGTAGGCTACTCCTTCTTTGACAGATTTTTGATGGTTGGATTGATAATTTAAATATATTCCTGTGTGTGTTATCTTTCGAAAAACAGTTGTCTTAAGGACATCCCTATCTCTTAATACACACACATCCAAAAAGGGAAGCTTGTTTTGGACTTCCACTTCCATTGTGAGGCGGATGGAAGGAGAAATACTATTAATGTGATTCAAAAAATTATTTAATTCAATGTCTCCATGAGAAAAAATAACAAAGGTATCATCCACATACCTCCACCAAATCTTCGGTTTGAACTGAGCTGAAGCCAAAGCTTTTCGCTCGAATTCCTCCATAAAGATATTGGCGAAAATAGGAGACAGTGGAGAACCCATTGCCATCCCCTCATCTTGGCGGTAAATTTTACCCTCTAACTCAAAATAATTGCATTGAGTGCATAGTTTCTAACAGTTCCATAATTACTGGCACGGGAAGTTTAGTTCTATCCTTTAATGTTTGGTCTTCTTTGAGACGTGATTTAATAATTCCGAGAGTTTCTGGAACTGGTACATTTGTAAATAGACTTTCGACATCAAAACTTACCAGTTTGTCAGTTTCAGTCAACTTTAGGGATTTTGACTTCTCTACGAAATCTCTGGAATTTTTAATGAAAGAGTCAGTTTTTTCCTACCAATGGCGTTAAGATGTCCAAGAGGACTTTAGACAATTCCCTGCAAGGTGAATCACGAGAACTAATGATGGGCCGAAGAGGGATGGTAGGTTTGTGGATTTTGGGAAGGCCATACATATGGGGGATTTTTGAGTGGTGAGGAGTTAATTTAGATCTAAATTTATCTGAAAAAAATTCTTTATGTTTTCTTAAGGTGTTTGCTACTTTGCGTTCAAATGAATCAGTCGGGTCTTTATTTAAAAACTGTATATTTTGCCAGTATTTTAAAAAGTTTCCGCAATCTTTTCTTTATACGCTACCGAGTCAAGTACCACAGTAGCGTTGCCTTTGTCGGCAGGTAAGATTTTGACCGTGTCGTCTTTCCCAAGGATCGACCTGGCCCTTTTCTCCTCTATTGTCAAATTGGGTTTTGTGGGAGGAATTTTTCTGAGTAAAAGACTGGCCTCACAACGAAACCGGTCACCCTGTTCCTCAGGTAACTGTGAAACAGCCGACTCGATTCCAGTTACGAAATCCAGTGCCTTTACCGATTTTTGTGCCACAGAAAAGTTTAAACCCTTGGATAAGACTGATATTTCCGCTTCATTCAGGATTTTTGAAGAGAGGTTGATTACATTTTTATTATTTGCATCCGTATTCACGTTGCCATCCTTAGGCAAATCACATTTTTTAGGCCTAATTTTTTCCAGTTTGGAGATTTTCTTTTTCTTATCTGTTTCAGAAACTTTTATACATCTATTTTGGATGCTTTCGAGAATGTTGTTAAATTCTGTACCGATCAGTGTTTTTAATTCAGTTTTTTTACACTCAATACTATTTTGGAGGAGGTATCTTTCACGATGATGATATGCAATTCTTTCTTTAAGTAAAGATTTAGAAGCAGAAGACAAAATTTTACTGGCTTTCCTACTATGAAAAGGAGTTTTTAGAGTTAACCCTATAGGCATAAGGTCTTCAACCTTACATTTATGCAAGAAAGTTAAATGATTAATGTGTTTAGTTAATTTAAGATGCAAGCTCTCAAGGTCTTTGATTTGTTTACTGGTTCCGGGTCCGTACCGAGAATCAATTCTTTGTTTAAAGGTTATTTTTGACGATGGAAGGATTGTGAAGGAAACAGGATTTTTCCGGACATTTGCCATCGTTCAGTGAAACAAGAAAACAGTAACACTACGTTTCGAGATCTGCAATCTGATCTCTTCTTCAGGTAAAGAACTAACCTAATACATAATTACAAACTAAGTTAAAATAAACAAATCTTACTAAAGCGTTGTGGCACGCCTAAGTCAGGAATCACAACCTACATGTTGTTGTCAACTTCACTAACACTAAAGACATGCACTTAATACAAAACTATACAAAACACTAATCATTAAAAGTAAACTACGGAAACAGGTCACAATGCGTCTTCACTCGTCTACTGACCACCTACGACTGACCAGAGGGACTAGCCAATGGCAATCGTGACGGCTGGCTAAAACAAGATGGCGGAAATACAAGGGAAGGGGAACAGGAATGGGCCCTTTCGTTATTATTGGTTCATGCGAGATGAACTTCTTAAAACCATATTGTGACTCCGCATTGGTTTATTACAAATATCCGATCCGTTTGATACTTTTGGTTTTCTCTTTAGTTCATTTTTTAGAATTGGCAACCAAAGCGGCCTAATCTCGACTGATGGTTGACTGATTGGTTGGTCTGCCAATTTAATGTATGTTGCCTCAATTAATTTCCTTTTGAAGAAATGTGGTTCCCGGTGTATTATGTGGGCTTCATCCCAATTCATATGATGGTCTTCGGACCAACAATGGTGTGCAATTTTTGGACTTTTCTGTGAAACCCTTTCTCGTGTTTTCTTTGTGTTCTTTTATCCTTACGTTTAGTGGTCTTTTTGTCTCGCCTATGTATTCCCTATTGCAGCTACATTTTATACTGTAAACACAGTTTTTGGAATCCTGTGTGCCATTTTTTGGTTTTGTTTTTACGAGACTTTGTCTAAGAGTGTTGTGTGTTTTAAACGCGGTTCTAATGTTGTACTTTCTACCTACTCTTCTAATTTTCTCCGATAATCCCGGCACATAAGGGATTGACATAAACGCAAATTTATCACAAATCTGTTTTTCTGACTCAGGAATGATTCTTCTGGTTCGTTTGCACTTATTAATTACTAATTGAGGGTATCCATTGCTTCTGAGATCCGATTCAATTTTCTTAAATTCTTCTTTTAGTCCATCTTTATCTGAGCACAAGCTCTTTGCTCTATCAAACAACGAGTAGGCTACTCCTTCTTTGACAGATTTTTGATGGTTGGATTGATAATTTAAATATATTCCTGTGTGTGTTATCTTTCGAAAAACAGTTGTCTTAAGGACATCCCTATCTCTTAATACACACACATCCAAAAAGGGAAGCTTGTTTTGGACTTCCACTTCCATTGTGAGGCGGATGGAAGGAGAAATACTATTAATGTGATTCAAAAAATTATTTAATTCAATGTCTCCATGAGAAAAAATAACAAAGGTATCATCCACATACCTCCACCAAATCTTCGGTTTGAACTGAGCTGAAGCCAAAGCTTTTCGCTCGAATTCCTCCATAAAGATATTGGCGAAAATAGGAGACAGTGGAGAACCCATTGCCATCCCCTCATCTTGGCGGTAAATTTTACCCTCTAACTCAAAATAATTGCATTGAGTGCATAGTTCTAACAGTTCCATAATTACTGGCACGGGAAGTTTAGTTCTATCCTTTAATGTTTGGTCTTCTTTGAGACGTGATTTAATAATTCCGAGAGTTTCTGGAACTGGTACATTTGTAAATAGACTTTCGACATCAAAACTTACCAGTTTGTCAGTTTCAGTCAACTTTAGGGATTTTGACTTCTCTACGAAATCTCTGGAATTTTTAATGAAAGAGTCAGTTTTTCCTACCAATGGCGTTAAGATGTCCAAGAGGACTTTAGACAATTCCCTGCAAATTCACGGTCACCCTGTTCCTCAGGTAACTGTGAAACAGCCGACTCGATTCCAGTTACGAAATCCAGTGCCTTTACCGATTTTTGTGCCACAGAAAAGTTTAAACCCTTGGATAAGACTGATATTTCCGCTTCATTCAGGATTTTTGAAGAGAGGTTGATTACATTTTTATTATTTGCATCCGTATTCACGTTGCCATCCTTAGGCAAATCACATTTTTTAGGCCTAATTTTTTCCAGTTTGGAGATTTTCTTTTTCTTATCTGTTTCAGAAACTTTTATACATCTATTTTGGATGCTTTCGAGAATGTTGTTGAATTCTGTACCGATCAGTGTTTTTAATTCAGTTTTTTTACACTCAATACTATTTTGGAGGAGGTATCTTTCACGATGATGATATGCAATTCTTTCAATTGCAATTTCTTGTTTCACTGAACGATGGCAAATGTCCGGAAAAATCCTGTTTCCTTCACAATCCTTCCATCGTCAAAAATAACCTTTAAACAAAGAATTGATTCTCGGTACGGACCCGGAACCAGTAAACAAATCAAAGACCTTGAGAGCTTGCATCTTAAATTAACTAAACACATTAATCATTTAACTTTCTTGCATAAATGTAAGGTTGAAGACCTTATGCCTATAGGGTTAACTCTAAAAACTCCTTTTCATAGTAGGAAAGCCAGTAAAATTTTGTCTTCTGCTTCTAAATCTTTACTTAAAGAAAGAATTGCATATCATCATCGTGAAAGATACCTCCTCCAAAATAGTATTGAGTGTAAAAAAACTGAATTAAAAACACTGATCGGTACAGAATTCAACAACATTCTCGAAAGCATCCAAAATAGATGTATAAAAGTTTCTGAAACAGATAAGAAAAAGAAAATCTCCAAAACTGGAAAAAATTAGGCCTAAAAAATGTGATTTGCCTAAGGATGGCAACGTGAATACGGATGCAAATAATAAAAATGTAATCAACCTCTCTTCAAAAATCCTGAATGAAGCGGAAATATCAGTCTTATCCAAGGGTTTAAACTTTTCTGTGGCACAAAAATCGGTAAAGGCACTGGATTTCGTAACTGGAATCGAGTCGGCTGTTTCACAGTTACCTGAGGAACAGGGTGACCGGTTTTTTTCGTTGTGAGGCCAGTCTTTTACTCAGAAAAATTCCTCCCACAAAACCCAATTTGACAATAGAGGAGAAAAGGGCCAGGTCGATCCTTGGGAAAGACGACACGGTCAAAATCTTACCTGCCGACAAAGGCAACGCTACTGTGGTACTTGACTCGGTAGCGTATAAAGAAAAGATTGCGGAAACTTTAAATACTGGCAAATATACAGTTTTAAATAAAGACCCGACTGATTCATTTGAACGCAAAGTAGCAAACACCTTAAGAAAACATAAAGAATTTTTTTCAGATAAATTTAGATCTAAATTAACTCCTCACCACTCAAAAATCCCCCATATGTATGGCCTTCCCAAAATCCACAAACCTACCATCCCTCTTCGGCCCATCATTAGTTCTCGTGATTCACCTTGCAGGGAATTGTCTAAAGTCCTCTTGGACATCTTAACGCCATTGGTAGGAAAAACTGACTCTTTCATTAAAAATTCCAGAGATTTCGTAGAGAAGTCAAAATCCCTAAAGTTGACTGAAACTGACAAACTGGTAAGTTTTGATGTCGAAAGTCTATTTACAAATGTACCAGTTCCAGAAACTCTCGGAATTATTAAATCACGTCTCAAAGAAGACCAAACATTAAAGGATAGAACTAAACTTCCCGTGCCAGTAATTATGGAACTGTTAGAACTATGCACTCAATGCAATTATTTTGAGTTAGAGGGTAAAATTTACCGCCAAGATGAGGGGATGGCAATGGGTTCTCCACTGTCTCCTATTTTCGCCAATATCTTTATGGAGGAATTCGAGCGAAAAGCTTTGGCTTCAGCTCAGTTCAAACCGAAGATTTGGTGGAGGTATGTGGATGATACCTTTGTTATTTTTCTCATGGAGACATTGAATTAAATAATTTTTTGAATCACATTAATAGTATTTCTCCTTCCATCCGCCTCACAATGGAAGTGGAAGTCCAAAACAAGCTTCCCTTTTTGGATGTGTGTGTATTAAGAGATAGGGATGTCCTTAAGACAACTGTTTTTCGAAAGATAACACACACAGGAATATATTTAAATTATCAATCCAACCATCAAAAATCTGTCAAAGAAGGAGTAGCCTACTCGTTGTTTGATAGAGCAAAGAGCTTGTGCTCAGATAAAGATGGACTAAAAGAAGAATTTAAGAAAATTGAATCGGATCTCAGAAGCAATGGATACCCTCAATTAGTAATTAATAAGTGCAAACGAACCAGAAGAATCATTCCTGAGTCAGAAAAAACAGATTTATGATAAATTTGCGTTTATGTCAATCCCTTATGTGCCGGGATTATCGGAGAAAATTAGAAGAGTAGGTAGAAAGTACAACATTAGAACCGCGTTTAAAACACACAACACTCTTAGACAAAGTCTCGTAAAAACAAAACCAAAAAATGGCACACAGGATTCCAAAAACTGTGTTTACAGTATAAAATGTAGCTGCAATAGGGAATACATAGGCGAGACAAAAAGACCACTAAACGTAAGGATAAAAGAACACAAAGAAAACACGAGAAAGGGTTTCACAGAAAAGTCAAAAATTGCACACCATTGTTGGTCCGAAGACCATCATATGAATTGGGATGAAGCCCACATAATACACCGGGAACCACATTTCTTCAAAAGGAAATTAATTGAGGCAACATACATTAAATTGGCAGACCAACCAATCAGTCAACCATCAGTCGAGATTAGGCCGCTTTGGTTGCCAATTCTAAAAAATGAACTAAAGAGAAAACCAAAAGTATCAAACGGATCGGATATTTGTAATAAACCAATGCGGAGTCACAATATGGTTTTAAGAAGTTCATCTCGCATGAACCAATAATAACGAAAGGGCCCATTCCTGTTCCCCTTCCCTTGTATTTCCGCCATCTTGTTTTAGCCAGCCGTCACGATTGCCATTGGCTAGTCCCTCTGGTCAGTCGTAGGTGGTCAGTAGACGAGTGAAGACGCATTGTGACCTGTTTCCGTAGTTTACTTTTAATGATTAGTGTTTTGTATAGTTTTGTATTAAGTGCATGTCTTTAGTGTTAGTGAAGTTGACAACAACATGTAGGTTGTGATTCCTGACTTAGGCGTGCCACAACGCTTTAGTAAGATTTGTTTATTTTAACTTAGTTTGTAATTATGTATTAGGTTAGTTCTTTACCTGAAGAAGAGATCAGATTGCAGATCTCGAAACGTAGTGTTACTGTTTTCTTGTTTCACTGAACGATGGCAAATGTCCGGAAAAATCCTGTTTCTTTCACAATCCTTCCATCGTCAAAAATAACCTTTAAACAAAGAATCTGAAGTACAGTCAAATATGATAGAAAAATATTTTCTAATTTTTTTTTAGATTCAAGGGTGTCTGTCTTACTTTATTGATTTTTGATTGTAAATGAAAAGTTGGGAAAACTTGTAAACACATTTTTTGGACTTAAAGTAGAGGCCGTATGCTCGGCTAACTAAGATGATAGCGCCAAATCAATCCATCCTACTCACTAGGATGCTGCACCTGCTTACTAGTCACTTCTACGATAACGGAGGAAGAAGACAGATAGACAAACAAGTGCCCCCAACCACAATTACATAATACATACCACAATTACATAATACATCTCGTATTCTCTCCTCTTTTGCACATACTACAGCTATCTGAGCTAGGCAAAACTCATCGAACTTCACAGAATTACACAATAACTATGGAACACCCAGGTCCTTTGTTTTTCGGGCTTATAAAATGCTAGAAATCATTTTATTTTGAACCTCTAGCCTAGTTTAAGATGAGCTAGTGTAGCAATTATATCTTAATTGTTAATTTATCTGTTTATAGTTTTGAGTAATTTTTCAATATTCCTAATATAAAAATTACATGATACCTATAACTGGCCGGCACTCCCCATGCTTCTGCGCCTCTGGCGAGTGCCATTCCTGTCACCTGCTTGCTATGCCACTGTTCTATACTCAAAGCTTTTATAGATACGTACATTTTCTTATGCTGAGTAGGCAGATCTTTATCTATGGAGCCAAAATGTCATATATTAAAAGCTATAATACCACAGTCATAGTTTTAAGTGTTAATTAGTTTTTCAAAAGTGTAATATAGATCTTAACTTTTCCAATGTTTCTTTGTTTGTCTATGATAAAATGTGAGAAGCTTGAATACTTACCTCAGCACTATTTATATATTTTAAATTTATTCTTAACTGTTTTAATATCTTAATAATTATCTCAACTGTTTCTCTCAGGTCCAATATGAAACTGACAAGGAAGAGGAGTCAGATTCTGACCAAGAGGAAAATGAAGGCAGCAAACTACTGGGAATGGAGTTGAAAACGGAGAAAGACGTGAAAAAGGCTATCAAACACCAAGCGACTAAGCAAGTTCAGAAAAGTAAAGCTTTTCAGACGAAACAGAGATTGGAGAAGAAGAAGCAAATAAAAAAGTCACATAAAAACAAACATGAGAGAGTAAAGGCACGAATGAAAAAACAAAAATTTAAAGGAAATAAATTTAAGAGATGAAGTTGTATTAGTGGATATTTTTAATTAAAGTTTAAAAATATGTTTTCTAATATTTTCCAACCTTACGTCAATTTTTATATATGCTAACTGCTATACAGCTGACCTAAGAATCAACTATCATTCTCCTTAAAATTTTAAAATTTGGATCCTTTTTAAATGCCAAATTTAAACTATTCTTTTCTGGCCGATTTTGGAATTTTATCTTTCACTGTCCCAATTTAATTTTCTGGCACAAAAACACTCTGATTGTTACCATCTCAAACAGCAGTCTTCTAACATAAAAATTAATTGTATATATTATGTTTTATAAGATTAGATATCAATATACAGTTTATTAGGAACAAATTATATTTATAATTATAATATTATGATATATATAATTATACATTATAATTATTGTTTATAATTACATTTATAATTGTTAATTTTGCCTCAAAACCAACTAAGCATTACAACACATAATGTATAAGTCCTATTTTGTTTTTATTAGTATAAAAATAACTGATAAGAAATGATAATACAAGTTAGTTGGAACAGGGTTGGTATTTTATAGTGTATTTATAGATATAGTATTTTATTTAAAAAAATTTAAATGAAATTTGTTACATTCGATGATGAAATAAATTAGACATAAAACTTTTACAAGAGCAAAGTAAAAATGAGAATGAAGTAGAAGTAACAGGTCAATTTCCATATCATTCAATATTTAACATTTTTCAGAAGAACTGGTGAAGTAAGAATAGGCTAGGCCTAGTTTAGTTTTCTGTAAACAGAAAATTAGTTAGGGTAATAATTACTAATTGATGACCTCACAACACTACATTGCACTAAAATTCACTATATTATATGGTAGCTCCGTCGATGACCGGTAGAACCAGATAGACTGAGTCATTTTACAAAAACTATATACAAATCACAATGGCGGTGGATGCAGAAAAAACCCACTGTCCAATTCTTTTAGGGAATAGATTGGCCTCTCAACCAAACAGCCCCTCAGATGTTTCTTAAACTTCCCAAGCTCAAGATTTCGCACGTACTCCGGCAGGGTGTTAAAAAGGTTGAGCTGAAGTAGGGAAGCTCCTCTGAGTCACAGCGAGCCTACATTGAGGCACATCCAGCTGGCAGGCCCCACGAGTGTGGTGATCATGCACCTGGCTCCTTCTGTCAAATGAATCTATGTTGTCCCGCATGTTATTAATAGCAAAGTCAGTCATTTTAATTATAGTGTAAAGGACTTACCCAAATAGTCATGTCCCAGTCTGCACTACTCTGGGTATTTACCATTATAACTTGGACTTATTCGAAGCAATTCCATTTAAGCTTATTTAAACCTAATATTTTATTTTAAAAACGTATTATATAACTTCAGGGTTATTAATTAGTCTTTAATTTATTTCAAAAATATATTTATTTTTATGCTCAGTACAAACATTAGAAACTCAAACAAATTAGTCGTTATTATATCTTCATCATAAGTTTAAATGGAATGACAAAAATATATCCTAAACAGATCATGCAAAATACATATTTATGTAACAAAATATAACAAACATGGACTAGATCTCTAACAAAATAACAAAAACAAACTTAGTAAAATATAAGTCAAATAAGTAACAGGAAATACAAAAACATTAAAACACTATTATACACACAGCAAGTACGCTAGGTTTAGTTTTGTCAAGATGGTACTCCATAGTTATGAAAATACTATTATTATTATTCAGATGTATAAACATAGTTAAACTTATAACTTACTCTTATAAGAATTGTTTAGCTGTGTCTAAAATTCCTTAAGGGTTGTTGCTGCCATTATTAATTTAATAATTACGATAATGAAGAAATAATCACTTAATGATCACTTTAATAAAAATGTTATTTCTACTTATTTTTAATCCAGGATAAAAATATGAGTCCATTAAATTACAAACAAATAAATCACAATGCTAATCATTATGTATCAACAGCTTGTCTGCAATAAAACTAAATCATTTATTATAATTATAGCCTTTAGTGTTTTGAAAAAAACTAAAACTAAAGTTACATAATATAAACCATTATTTAAAACATATATATATTTATTTATTATATTTTAGCCAGTTAATTATTGACTGGCACTGAAAAATGCCTAATTTTATACATTTTATTTTATAGTATTGTTTAAGAGTTTTCCTTCAAAACTATTCAAATATACTTTGTAATGAATAAGCAAATGTTGTCTTTTACTTTAAAATTCTTATTTATAATACTTAGAACTACAAAATTCTACAAATTAACTCATTAGCATATTTAACTACCCTAAATAATAGAACCTTAAATTCGATCTGAAAATCGTTGATACAAAGTGCAGTTAACATAGACTAAATTTATAATATTTTTAAAATTTACATTCCTATTGCTCATTAGTGTGACAATCTACAGGATTATTAACATGTATTGCATTATTTGAGACTACATAACATAATAATATTATTACAATAATATTGAAATAAAAAGGCAGTGTAGAGTACTAATAATATATATATATTATATATATATATATATATATATATATATATATATATATATATATATTATAGTTAAATCCCAAAAATGTTGTGGCACTTGTGGAGATTATGTTATACTTTATTAAACAGAGCTTGAGGTATTCGGCCTACTCATTTCTTTTAATGTTCAATAGCAGTTGTCCATGTCTAAGTACCATAAATGATTATAATTTTTTATATTTGTTTTTTTATATACAATTAAAACACTAGAGGAAACAAGTTTTAAACTTGTTATCCATTTCTACTTTAAATCCAAAATATAGTATTTAATTCTAAATTTTATTCTGTTCATTTATATATATATAAATATGAGGCATATGAGAACTACTTAATGTGTGATAAAAATCGATATCAGAATAATATCAACAGAACTGAAACTACTATTAATTGTTCTTTCATACGGTACTGTTAAGTAATTAGGCGACAAGGAATCAGTTAGTAATAACTGTAGCAGTAGCCAAATAAATGAAACCGCACTTTCCACCACGTACTAGGTGGTTGGTCTGCGAATGCTGATCTATTGTGACCTGTATTCTGTTGTTTAGTTTTAATAATTAGTGTTGTGTTTTGTTTTTATGTTTTAGAGTGAGTGAAGTTGACACAAACCATGGTGGTTGTGATTTCTGCCTTATGGTGGTTGTGTGTTCTGTCATAACACTCTGGTACGATTTGTTTATCATAAGCTAGATTGTAATTTATGTGTTAGGTTAGTTACTCACCTGAGGAAGAGATCAGATTGCAGATCTCGAAACTTAGTGTTACTGATTTTTTGTTTCACTAAATGATGGCAAATGTCCAAAAATTCCTGTTTCCTTCACAATCATTCCATCATTAAAAACAAACTGTTCAAACAAAGAATTTAAATTTTGGTCATAAACTGTTTTTAAATTAACCGACTTGGAACTTGACATATAATTTTTCTAACTCACAACAATTTTAAAATTTAATTGTTTGCAAAATTAGTTTGGATTAAAAGGATCCTCAAATTTGTATGTTAGTATGGATTATAGGGATTTTATTGTTCTATCTGCTGAATAAAAATGTAGCTCTAACAAGATGAGAGAGCAGACATCTTGGAGGCACTCTTATGGTTCAATAAATTATTGGGAAAGTAAATTGCTGTTGAAATTTTTAAAATTATATCATGGACCGCTATGGCTCTGTTGGTGTTTTACTTATTTTGGAGGAGTTGGAAGCCTAGAGGGTTTGAGAATGGTGAGTCCTATAACATACATCACCACTGTTAAAATGTTGGGGAGGAAATAGATTGAGCTCCAGTAACGCAGACAAGCGTCAATACGTAACAGGGAGAATGCCATAGACCAGTATGAGAAGTGCAGCATCTTCCACCAGTAGCGGAAAAATGCCCAGACGTAGTTCACCTGGAAATGATCAGTAATTACATAAACATCTACTACAGTGTGACAAGTCTCAAAGGCATGATTAAAAGTCAGTAGTCATAATTAACTTATTGTTCTACATAACAGATCATAAGTTACAAATCTCAATAACTATCAGTAAAAGTTATGTTTATAGTCAAAATTGTCCATTAGGTGTGCCATCATAATTGAATGGGTCCCACCAATAAAGTTCTAAGTTAAAGATTCTGCAACGAAATATTTTGTATGCAAAAACATTCTACACAACATCATGAACAAATATAAGGTTTCAATTACATTAGAAACCCTGTAACTGATACATACAATACAGCAAATATCTGGCCTTGTGGTTCAGTAACATTCCAAGCAACCCAGAATGTTCACCTCGTCACAAATCAACTTGTTGCCAATTGATATAAATCCGTTAAACCAACGCAAAAAAAAGAAAATTAACAATGCAATTTGGTCTAGAAAGATCTTTAGAGCTTCAAGAAATACAGGAGAATTTTACATAACAAAGAAGAATAAACTTAATTAATCAAGGAAAACTTTCACTCATGTGAGATGAGCACAGCAATTTTCATAACATCTTGCTTGCTAATATTTTTTTTCATTAAAAAATCTAATTTAACTAATAAGGTTATATTCACGTTCATTTGTAAAAATAGTGTAAGCAACAGTCGTTTATGTGTTGCACTTTAAAATTTCCAATACTAGTAGTATCATAATGCTCCACAGTATTATGCAAAACAATAATCGTAATATTTTTTTAAAACAATAAATGACTTTTTATTTTCTGAAAAAAATGTTTTATTTAGGGCTAGGATAATTACTGTTAAGATTTATTCAACTAACTGATGGCACTTCCAATACCAGCAGAAATGTGCAAGACTGATCAGGTGTTAGGAGGAAGAAAATTGGCAAAGGTCATATGGAGGGAACACTTGCCATAATGGTGAAGGAAGGGAAAAAAAGAAGGAAGTTACATGTTCTTCTACTGGTTGCTTCTCTTATTTTTTATATAAAGTTTTTTTTATAATAAACATGTCCTACTGGCTGAACACCCCAATCATGTTCTGTTCTCATAGACTGTAGTCTGGTATATCTAAGTTTACTAAAGGATGTAAACGTATAAAAGTCACATCCTTCAGGCAATCTTCATAAAATGTGGAATTTTATGATCACTATTTCAATATTGTAAGGCTTTGGTAGCTAACAAAAAGAGGGTCAAATCCAAAAACAACATAATCAACTGTCAAAGAGGATGACAAAGATGAAATTTGTTTTCTTCCAGCTTCTTAATTACCATTGGCCTCCACCCTAAATAAACCTCAGATAAAGTTCAACAATAAACTAAATAACTATAAAATAATCAACTTTATAACAAATATACAATATTTGGACATTTTTGCTTAAGCATTTTTATAAAAATACCTATTATAGTATTTCCACTGTATGACACGATCATAACTGTTCTAGTACATATGACCAACTTTTGAGGTAATTTTTACATTTATTTTTAGTACAACAGTGAAAAATAAATTGTAGACTTTTGAAAACTAGGACTCATTAATCAACGGTTTCATACAAAAATTAAAAAACATTATTTTTAAAAGGGAGTTTAAGGACATGTAACCAAAAATCAGGATTAATGTTTTTGCTACCGTGCTATTTACCATTTTTAAAAGAATGCTGATGTGATAAATTTTGGATTTATATTTCTAGTTAAACCACAGAATCTAAGCAGGCGAAACAAATAAATTAGTCTAAATATTTTTAAACAAAAGGCGCTTCCGTCCCCCTGCCGCTGAGTGAAGATTGTTTATAAATACTTCCTTGGCAACCGCGATAACCACAGAGCGTGCACCAGGCATTTCGAAGGCTTTTTGTGAACTAAAAAAACTCTCCAAGAGACAAATCTATAGTATTGGATATAACTATATTTGGCGTTTGGTCAAAGTAGGCAAAGTATTCTAATTAACCTACGGCGTGAGAAGGGTTAATGTTTGCCCCTACTGTAACCATTCCCAAAGCAAACATTCTTTGAAGAGGCTGCTTCAGGATCACATTCCACATGTACATTCTGACTTTCTCTCACTGATTGGTCACAACCCCACAGGTTTGCTGCGATTTTGGCAGGACATCACTCTCAAAACTCGATTAAACTGTTGGTTGATTAAACTCTACCTGAGATGCAGGACAAGTACATTTAGGACCTTTTGTGGCTTACCCCAGGAGTCCAACTTCCTCCTTTCCTTTTTAATATGTACACTGTCATACCAGAAACATAATCAGCAACATTATGTATGATGGTGATATTGCACAGTCGTACTATCACAACAATATTCAACCAACCATGCTGGTGTTAACAATCCTAGCTGTGCTCAAAGAAGATTTTAGAATATCTAATCATTTATTTCATAAAAATAATTAGTTTTAGAACCCCTTTAAAAAATGCATCTGGTGTACAAAACAAAAACATTAAGTAATTTTTAGCACTACAAATAAAATTCAACATTTGTTGTAATAAATTAAAACAAAAAGTGGTTAACTTACGCCAGGAGGAAGTGTGTTGTTGCGGAATGCTTTGTAGAACATATCCTCTGCTGGAAGGTAGAAGGGAACAGAGCACAGACACAAATAATATCCGGCATACACTCCATGCCACAGACTAGACACTACAAACGTCACAGGCATCCTGCCAACATGTAAACAACAAAATACTTAATACCAGCTTGACAGATTTTTTAATGATTTCATCCCATTATATATATTTTTAATAAAAAAGAAATAATGCTTTCTAGAAATATGCTAACTATGAACAAATATACTATTTATTTTTATTTATCTTTTAATCTGGTTCTTAGTAAACAAATCTTATACAGACTAAATTCAAATTGAGTAGCCTACAACAGTAGATCTCATGAATCAAATACAAATTGATGACTTCCTTTAATAGACTAGTTTTTAAAATTTTCTCCATTAATGGTAGATAAAAGGAAGAGTTACCATTTGGAAATTTTGAGTTGGGGGACATCACTCTTACAAAATTAACCCTTTGAAGCCGATTTAAATTTAGCATTTTTTCAGATTACGCTCATTTAAGGTGAAAAAATGAAAATTCCTTAAAGCTAATTTTTTATTCATTCCTAATGACTAATAACACACACACAAAATTTACAATAATGTAATACTTGCATTCGGCATACATGTGATGAAAAATATGAAAACATCCTCATTATCGTCACTGTCAGTATAATTGTTTAAAAGAATATCACTAATATCATCTTCATCCACATCATTATAAGCACTAGAAAACGTAGCATTCAAAACTTTAGCAACAAAATCGTCAATCAGAATCGTCTGGGTGATGAGCCATAATTACACAACAGAAAAGAAACAATAAAAACTTGATTATAACACCGAAAACATGGTAACAATAACTTTTTACAACTGTTTGTAAAAGGAATGACAACGCAAGAACACTTCCCAAAGGCACAATGCGTGCTCCACTGATAGTCGGTAATGGCGGATAGTATCGTCATCGGCGTACAGACGGGAGTGGGAGAACAGCTGCCAGCAACAAAACAATCTATTGCTTACTTACTGCGGCCAGCTGACAGCTGCAACTGGATTATTTGGTCAAGCCAGTACATTACTTAGTATTGTGGCTTATATATTGAGGTTATAAACTTAAAAAACAGTAATTAAACATATTTTTATCGATCGGCGGATTATTTCGTCTTTGGCGTTATAAGACCTAAAAACATCGCGGATTATTCCGTCTACGGCGTGCTAAGAGTTAAGCATAGAGTGGTCACATTTTCTTGTCCTAAATGCTACTCAAATGAAAAAGGATGGATGTCACTCTAATAATCACAACCTCTCCTAATACAGTTTAGGATTTTTTAAATCTAAACTAAACCATAATTTATTTTTAGAGATTCTAAAACACTAATGAGAGTCGACCACTGACCTGTAGGACTTTACTGGGAACCGTTTGTATACGTTGACGGCGAGCCAATGTTGTATGGTCATATTCCATGCTTTCATAGAGGATCGGATGGTGGGCTGGAAGTCTGATCCCCAGGCATCGATGTTGTAGATGGCTGCGAAACTGTACTGTTCCTTCTGTGCCAACTCGGGACTGGCAGCTCTGTTAAAACACATTTAGTTACACATAATATAGCTATGTTGGGAAGGGTTGATTCAATGTGAATGTTGAGTTTTGCTCTAATTCACCAGTATAGCTTTAGTTGTGAAATCCAATCTCCAGTGTGTGTGCAGTGACATCTGGAGTCATGTTTGTCTGAAGGGATCCAAAAAAATTCTGTGGCAAAGAAGCTCATAAACGCTTCGCATTGTTTTGACATGAGACACCTAGACAACAAAATATAGTGTAATCTAGGTGAAGGGTTAATGGCATTGTCTAATAAGGTGCACAATTGAGTGCACTACAATGTTCGGACACGATCCCAAAACACAGTGAGCAAACAAGTTCTCTTATAAGATGCATGCTTAAGAACTACTAGTGATCAAATTATATAATAATGTAGCATATATGCCTGAGTTATCACAAGAACAAGTAAAGAGATAGACAGACACATTAACCAATTTTAAAAGGCCTCCATAGTAAATTAAGAAAACAATTGAAATAAAATAAATACTAACATACAACAATTAGGTTGAACTTCGTATTGGCTTGGGTTACTATACTGCATTTTATCGCATTGAAACATGGAGCAGCATTAGCTTGGGAAAAAATACTATGATTTACTGTCAACATAATAGAACCACCATTTCTAGCAGACATTTTGATACAAAGATTATAATGGACTTTTTATAACACAAATTATATAAATAGAAACATACGAGGGTAGGTTGTAATATAAAGCAGAACATTGTATTGTTTAACATTAAGTTCAAGCTTTCTTTCAAAGGTCTTTTCTAAGTTGTCACACTAATATCGGCCTTGTTCGAGTAAACTACCCAACGCTATATAAACTCACATTCTGCCAAGGGTGAAGAATTCAGTGGAGGGTCCCTGCCCCGGCTTAGGCTCTGTGACAGCAGGGTATGCCCCTAGTCCACTCATTGTGAACACACACTCTGAGAGACGCATTCCGATGTACATCCGCATGCGGAAGTTGAAGAATGATGGGTACAGATACCAGAGGCGGTACAGCATTGAACGTTCTGTGTAGAACTCATCACTCAGGGCATACTATGGACATCACACATATTTTTAAAATAATTTGTGTACTTATTTTCTCTGTGCAATAGTAATTAATCTAGATCATCATCCAAACAAGAAGATTATGATAGCTTTTAAATGTCATTTTGTTATTAATTTTTATTTCCTGGATATCCTAGTACTGCTAGATCTGTTCCTATTTGCTTTCTAGTGTAATTACAAAAAATTCTTTTCTATCATACTTAATGGTTACTTTTTTAAGAAAACTGACATAATTTATTGTTATATACGTATTTTGAAAGTTCTTAACATTTGTTTATGAGAGATCATTAAAAATGCACCACTAACTTTAATGTCACTGCATTATTTTGTTACATGTTGTTAGTTATAGAGTTCATCAATAAAATCTGCAACATTCGTTTAAAAAAAAAAGCAGCCATTTTGAGGTAATAATGCTGTTTGATGTCTGCACTGTTATGTGATTATTTACAGACTGTGAAATTGCTTCATGTTATAAAGAAATGGTCAGTTGTAAAACAAAAATTTTACTGCATTAGATAAATACAGTAAAGTACTAAACCAAAGCAATAAAAATAGTTTACCCATTGAGTAGTTATTTAAGTAATAATATTTTTCATTTTTGTCACTTGAATTTTTACAAATCATTGACGTCAGGAATACAGCACTCGGCCAGATCACATAACCCCTTAATTACTACTTACTACTAAGAGCAACAACTGAAGGAAAGAAACTTTTAAATAATTTGAGACAAGAAAATAAGTAGGGTTGCCATATCACTGGATTTCCCCAGATCACTGGATTTTGAAAGTAAAAATATAGCTCCTGAGCATTCCCACAAAAATCTTAAAAAAAACCCTTTTTTTAATTTTCCTACAAAAATGTGTTATTTAACAGAAATGTGTCAAAATCATATTTTAGAACAAAAATATTTACGAGGGTAATTCGGAAAGTAAGGTCAGTTTTTTTATTTAAAAAAAACTGCAACAGATTTTTTAAAAAAACTTGTTTTATTTGATTCCTGACATCAATCACTATTTTTCTACATAATTTCCACTTTTGTTTAAACACTTGTCATAACGATCTACAAGTTTTTGAATGCCGGTGTCATAGAAGTCGGCCGCCTGCGACGATAACCAGTCTTGTACTGCTTGTTTCACCTTGTCATTAGTGTCGAAGCGCTTCCCGCCTAGGAACTCTTTTAGGTAGCGAAACAAGTGGAAGTCGCTCGGCGCTAAGTCTAGGCTGTATGGCGAGTGTTCTAGCTGTTTCCAACCAAACGATTTAATGAGATTTTGGGTTTGGTTGGCAGAGTGGGGTCTGGCATTGTCATGCAGCAACGAAACTCCAGCTGTCAATAGGCCACGTTGCTTGTTCTGTATTGCTCGTCTAAGGTTAGTCAGAGTGTTGCAATAAGAGGCCGCATTTATTGTTGTTCCTCGCTACATAAACTCGACTAGCAATATCCCGTCTATCCCAAAACACTGTCGCCATAACCTTGCGTGTGGACAATGTTTGTTTTGCTTTCACTTTAACCGGTGACGTCGAGTGACGCCACTCCATCGACTGGCGTTTCATTTCTGGGGTTATGTGGGAAACCCATGTCTCGTCACTCGTCACAATGTGGTCTAAAAGGTTATCACCTTCCTGATGATATTGGATCAAAAATTCAAGAGCAATACCCATTCTTCTTTTTTTGTGTTCCTCAGTAAGCAGCCTGGGAACCCAACATGAGCACAATTTGCAAAAATCCAAAATTTCAGAAACAATTTTAAACAATGTGGTTCTACTCACGTTTGGAAATTCGATTGCTAATGAAGAAACAGTGAATCGCCGATCTTCACGAATTTTTTCATCGATGGCTTTCACCAAATCTTCGGTGATCACTGACGCCCGACGAGATCATGGTTCGTCATGGACATTTTCCCGTCCATCTCTCACCCACTTCCGCACTTTGCTGTCACTCATTGCATTTGGACCATACACTTCACTAATCTGTCGAAGAATATCCGCTGCTGAAACGTTCCTTGCTGTCAAAAACCGTATCACAGACCGTATTTCACAGTCGGCAGGGCGATCAATAGTTTTAAACATTTAAAAAAGGAACAGACAACAGCAGACTACAACGATTTTACTCCAAATGGCGTCGTCCTGCGTGCAATGCATGCCGGGAGTCAGGGCGCATGCGCATTTCGCTGCTCGCATACTGTTTGTCTGGTTTACGCAAATCAGACCTTACTTTCCGAATTACCCTCGTATATTAGTAACTTTATTTCATCATGTAATGATTGTCAATGCTAAACCTAAAATTACTGGGTGGGTTTCCTTTGGTGGGAAACTTCTTTATCTTCATAAAAAACCTATGATAAAAACGTGTTGTCGATTACTGAGGATAAGAAAATTTATGGCATAGCAACCAAAGTAACACAAGTGAACCAAACTGAATAGAGGACCAAAGTAACCAAACCGAAACAAGCATTTTTACTAATCCCATTTTTATTTTAGTGATTACTATCTGTATTGTAAAAGACATTAAGTTGTTATGTTAGCATTTTAGCTTACGTTTTAAGGCTTTATTGTTTGTAGTATTATATTTTGAATAGAAATTAATTGTGAGTGTTGAAACAGACAAAAATATATGCCCAAGTAAAAAATGTGAAAAATTTTCCTGTCTTTTTAATTAGTTCTTCAGGATCTAATTTTCTTATTTGCTTCTGTAGAAAGTATTTTCTCTTGCTTGCTTAATGGACAAAAATGGAATACACTAACAGTAGAGTCAATTTAAAGCATTTTATATGTGAAATATAGTTTTAAATTATATTCTTATCAAGAGTTCTGCAAATAACTTTTGTAAAATACAATTTTATGAAAGAGATAGTAAAAATTGGTATTACAACCATCATCTCCTGGCTCTAGTAACCTACCAGCTCTATCCCCACAATTAAGTGGTGTGTCCTTTCAGATGAATAATTATATTCATTGATAAATGAATGATGTGATGATTGAGATTCAGTTGGTTATTTTTAAATAAGTGGAACATTTAATCAATAACCTAAATGGTATATTGGTAGATGGGAATATTTGTAACTATATGTTTATAATGTAGTTACCATACTGTGGGTTTATGTTTACTGCTTCTAAAATATTAAATTCTAGCTGCTAACTGATAAAGTGATCAAAACTTATTTTTGAATTTTACATTCTATTTCTACACCTTGCTAAACAAGGAAATGAGTTTAATTAGCAAATAGTTAATGTTTGGTTGGTTTTTAAATCTTGATGTTAATACGAAATATTTCTAAAAAAGAGGCTCATTCATATTGCTAAACAGCCTTTCCAAATTATTAAATTAAAACTATAAAAAAGTATATTGTTTCATAGATTTTATAGTTGCGACCTCGTGTCGTCGCAACCGAAAGAGGGCACCTTCCAGAGAAATAATAATTAACCGTGGATCCGCCACTAGATTCCTCCTATCCAAAACCTAACCAGCTTTGATGACTAAAGATAAACTAATAATTTAGATATGGTTCCAAAAGGTTCCCTAACAATTATACTAAATCCTAGACCATGTACACTCATTTCTACCTGTCTACTCTACCCGATCGCTGCACAACGACTCCCTCCCAACCTTCGATCTCAGTCTGCTAACCTAGCAGGAATCATCCTTCCAGAATTCCGGATGGTAGGAGGCTCCTATTGTTTAAGCTATGACCTAGAGGTCGGCGCAGCTGGCTAACGTGTTCACGGCTACTCATAGATTACACACGCCAATTTCTAATCTATAGAGGCACTCGCTACATTGTTCACTCCTTTTATTTGTTTGGTCTGATTTAGGATACTTAAACATAAAAACATTTCCCACAAACCATAATAATACAAGCATATTAACTAATGATTATATTCTACAGTTTTTTAAATGTTGAAATGCATTAAAAAGCATATTTCAATGCTTCATTTTAAAAGCACTTGGCATTGTTCACACATCCATTACTATTATTTAATTGCATTCACAATCACTCTACAACCTTATCAATCAACTTCAGAATCACGCAAGTTTTCACGATCTGAAACGTAATGTAAACAAACTGTCAGACAATATAGTGTACAGCTAAAACACAACAAGTAAAACATTTCAATATCAGCAGGTTGGCCACATTTATAGAAATAAAATAATTTGGTTGCATCTAAAAACTTAATAAGGAAAACACCAATGATATCTGCCAAAAATACGGTAAACTAAGTGATTTAATGTCAAATGAAGAAAAGATACCCGGTACCTGACTCACATTAAGCCCTGGCCGAGCTGCTCATAACCAGCACATGTGTCTACTCCAATGGGTTTAAAACATAAAATAAGTGATTCCAGTGCAATCTTAACACATGTATCACACTGCCACCCACAACTTACTCAATGAGAAGATGGACCTACCTTGAGAGGGAAAACGTAAGAGGAGAGTAGAAAAGCTCCAGCCCACAAAGGAACAGGCATTATCCTCTCCAGCGTAGCCTTGGTACAAGGAGCCAGTTCTGCAAACGGACTGTTGAACATATCCCAGTACATACGGTACTTGAAATAAGGTCCTGTAATTAGAAAAATAACAGACTCATAACTCAAAAAAATACCTTTGTCCTTTAAAATTCAAACACAATACAACAAAATATCCTACATGACAAGTAGGTCTAATTTAACTTTATAATATACACAAACACATCAGGTAAAATGTTTGCCCATCTTATTTTTATAACCTTTTGCTTTTTACACACCTTACTCCTAAGAAAGTTGAGGGAAAGATATTAATGAAGAGTTCTGCAGTGACTGAGCTCATATCTGTCAGTAAATGACAGAGTGTTGATTTTTAAGATATGCAATAATTAATTGTAGGAGTGCTATACAAGTTGATTCTGAGTCTATATTGTTTGTATTAAATGTGAATGACATTAGTACTGGGCCTACTTAGCACTCTCAAAGCTACCAGAATAGCTTACTTTGCACTATTTGAGACTCATCTTTGCTATGGAATAGTGATTTGGGGAAGGTCTTCCATCACCAACTTCCGGCGAGTGCTAGTTTTGCAAAAGTGTGCAGTATAAATCATGGCTAGCTTAAATCCTCAAGAAACTTATAGGGGGGCTTTTAAGACATTAGGCATACTCACAGTGGTGTGTACTTACATCACTGAGGTAATTCAACAGGTCTTAAAAGGAAATCTTTTGAGGAACAGCGATATCTATAATCGTCAAACAAGACATGGTGATGAATTTAATTTGCCAGCCTACAGATAAGCTCTGCAAAGAAACCATCTTAACACATTCACTGCGGGTGACGAGCATGCTCGTCATGCGAAAATGGTGCGCCGAGCGGTGGACGAGCGAGCTCGGCATACGGCAGCTGCTTTCATATTGCCTCAGTGAGAGCTAAGCAGTTGCCCGGGAAGGCTTTAACACTCATAGCGAGGTGTGCCTGTTTCGGTGAGTCAGTTGGTACGATTCGTCGCCGGTTCGCCATTTTCGTTTGTTGTGTATGCTTTGCGATATTGTGTGAGTGGATTATGTCTGTTGACTGTGTAAGTGTATGTACTCATAATGGAAGGAAGACGATAATGTTATTGACGATAATTTTTCATCTGATGAAGACAATGAGTCGCAATGAAATGCACTTTCTCCAGGTTGTTGTAGTAAATTCTTTTTACCTTTACAACATGTACAACTCAGATAGACAGTTCCTGTATGACTTCTGAATTCATGTTCTTGAAGACCTGCTCCCTCCAAAGAAAACCCCACTGCTCATCACACCGACACGCAACAGCATGCATCGTCTCTCCAAACTAACGAAGCGCAAAGGAAACGGCAAGTCAGTTACCCGGAGGTTGCCGCGTTTGCTACCAAGAAGGCAAGCGTAAGGAAACAGTCTACTATTGTGCAGTGTGCCCTGACGAACCAGGTCTGTGTGAACTCAGTTGCTTTGATAAGTATCACGAGGACAAATAAGTAGTTTTGAGTCTTTGGCGGTGGATGGGGATGTATACAGGGTGAGTAAGAAATGTGGTAAAATATTTTAAGACGTGATTGTAGAGCTAAAAATAAGAAAAAAATGTTATATAAAGTTAGGTCCGGAAATGCTCCATTACTGAGTACTGGCTGGCGAAAGAATTTGCTTTGTTTTCAGTTCACCTGGTGAAATTAAGTGATTCTGAAATGTTTTGTTCTTACTTTTTAACTCAAATAAGGTGGATTTATATGGAAAATCACCTGAAAAATCAAATAAAATCACTCTAGATGTTGTAGTGTGAACAGTTTTTGAGAAAAAGTATGAAATTTGCAAAAATTCTAATAAAAATACCGTCGTAATGTTTGATGTCCAATAACATTGTTAAATGACCAATAAACAAACTGTTTTTCCTAATACAGATTGTAGAGAATTTAATTCTGAAAACAACAATAATAAGCAAAGTTAACTAAATGTGTAAAAAAGTTATGAAATTGACTCCTCACGTATTACACTACATAGCAAACTTTTGCTGTTTTATAATAAGGAATGAGTATCTGATTGGTAACAGCTGGTAATAATTAATCATTTAAACAACAGCTGTTTAAACATATTTAAATAATAAATAATCAGCTGGGCATTTATTATTAGATGACATATGTCACCTCATTGTTGAACAAAACAACAAATTGTAAAGATGCTGTGTGTTTGTGTTAAGTATTTTAACCAGTTATTTTCATCCATTTTATTAGTGATTTTGTGTTGTGTGTTTCATTTATTAAAAATGGAAGGTAATAGTCATGTGTATTCAAACTCTGAATTTGCAGACATGCATTTAATGTATGGTTTGGGACGCTGCAATAGTACTGCAGCAAGACGTCTGTATCAAGAGAACTTTCCTAACCGCAGGTGTCCAAGCATTCATCAACGCCTATCTGAAACAGGTTCTTTGAAGTCTTCGGAGGATAGTAATGCAGGCATCACCCGATCATGTAGCACTGTTGAATTAGAAGACTTGGTTCTTAATGAAATTTCTGATTATCCTGAAAAGAGCACTAGAAAATTGTCACTAAAGTTCAATGTCAGCCTATCTAGTATTCAAAGAGTACTACACAAGTACCAGTTACACCCATACAATTTACAACATGTCCAAACTCTTTTGCCACAAGACTACGCTCCCCGTGTTGCTTTTTGTCAATGGCTTCTGGAAAAATGTGGTGATCCAAACTTTTTAAATACAATTTTGTTTATCGATGAGGCTCACTTTACAAGAACAGCGATCATTAACTTCCATAACAACCACACTTGGGCAGATATATATCCTCATGCTATCAAACCTAATCGCCCACAACATCAGTTTTCAGTAAATGTTTGGCCTGGAATCTTAGCAGATCATTTAGTCATGTACCTTCCCTCCAGGCTTAATGGCGTGGTGTACTTGAACTTTTTAATAGACGAGCTACCTAACCTGCTTGATGGTGTACCTCTGTGTTTGCGCCAAAACATGTGGTTTATGCATGACGGGACACCTGCGCATTACTCTATGGCTGTTCGTGGATACCTAAATGAGAGTTTCACAAATATATGGATAGACCGAGGTGGACCATTTTCATGGCCAGCAAGAACACCGGACTTAAATCCTTTGGACTTTTACCTTTGGGGACATTTAAAAACATTATTTTACTCTTCCCCAATAGATACCATTGAAGAACTCCGATTAAACATTTCTAATGGAATAGAAACCATTAAGCAGACATCTGGAGTTTTTGAACGGGTCCGAAACTCGATAAGAAGACGCCTGAATGTGCATTTTGAACAACGGGGGTCATTTTGAGCATCATCTTTAATCTTCCGGTGAGATTTAAAGCGATTGTAGATATTTTTATTGTATTTAAAAATAAAATTTTTAACTAAAAGTGTGTTTGTTTTTCACCAGCTGTTACCAATCAGATACTCATTCCTTATTATAAAACAGCAAAAGTTTGCTGTGTAGTGTAATACATGAGGCGTCAATTTCATAACTTTTTTACACATTTAGTTAACTTTGCTTATCATTGTTGTTTTCAGAATTAAATTCTCTACAATCTGTTTTAGGAAAATCAATTTGTTTATTGGCCATTTAACAATATTATTGGACATCAAACATTTAAGATGGTATTTTTATTATTAAATTTTTGGCAAATTTCATACTTTTTTCTTAAACCCTGTTCACACTACAACCTCTAGAGTGGTTTTATTTGATTTTTCAGGTGATTTTCCATATAACTCCACCTTATTTTAGTTAAAAAATAAGAACAAAACATTTCAGGATCACTTAATTTCACCAGGTGAACTGAAAGCAAAGCAAAATCTTTCGCCAGCCATTACTCAGTAATGGAGCGCTTCCGGACCTACCTTTATATAACATTTTTTTATTATTTTTACCTCTACAATCACGTCTTAAAATATTTTACCATATTTCTGACTCACCCTGTATAGTTTTTTCTAATTTTTACTCAGGGAGGGGGGAGTGTTAACTGTTTTTGATGTTGTATATTTTTCAAACTAATATGTAATATATATGTGTAATTGATGTACTATCTATGTGTCAGTCATGTATTATATACGTGTAATTCGTGAGTGTTTGTGCCGAAACCTAGTGCGCTGCGAGCACATACAACACCGGCACCCGGTGTGGATGACGAGCAGACTCGGCACGGATATGACGTCACCCGTTACGGCCAACGAAGCTTCTGGGATACCTTGGACAACCCTTTCGGCCATCCTGACTCCATTTTGGGTAAATAAAAACAAAAAAAATCCCAGTAATTTTGTCATCCGCAGTGAATGTGTTAATCAGGTGCCAGGTTTTACAACACGCTACCAAGAAAACTAAAAAAAAACATGGCCCTATTGTTTTGAAGAAGAAAATGTTCAAGTGGCTAGAGGAAGGAATTGTTTATAGCCTGCAAGAGTTGAACACCACCATCAATGACTAATAGAAGTTTCTATGAATGTATTAACTTTTAATTGTAAATAATGTACTAGCACTAACCCTATGAATATGAAAATAATAAATACTGTCTATTGTCTACTGCACATATTACATGTATGCTGATAATTTACAGACTTCTGTTCATTTTACTACTACTGACATAATTGTGTCCAAAGTTAACAATAGACCCCAACAATAAACACAGACTTAGGACTGAGTCATGACAATCTCAACTATTTACTTAGTTGCCTTTATGGAGTAAACAGACTTCAACACAGTTAGTGCATCATTTACTATTACTGGCCTGTCACAGAGCAACAACAGAGTGGAAAGCTAAGCTCTTCAAATTATTTAATTACAAAATTGCAAACATTTTGTTAAATTTTCTTTTACTATACCATCTTGTTTATTTAACTTTATGATGAGAAACTGCTGCATTACCTGACAGGAAACTTCTATAGTTACAGAATTATTCTTTACATTACACTTTCGATCTGAGCTTTAGCAGCATATCACACCACACCATGTTAAAATGCAGTTGCATTGTAGAAACTTACTGTTCAATAATCCCTAAAAGTGTATACACTGATATAAATCAAAATTAAATAATTACAACAATTATACCATTTTTTAAAGTTGAAATTTGCAGATTTCTTTACAATTTTTGACAAACTTCTTATGGTGCTAAATTTCTTATTTCACTGTTCATGGACTACCCTATATTACTAATGTTGACTTAAAAAAAATTTTATTTCATTAAGTAAACATTGTAATCATTTGATAATAAGTTTCTATAGAGGTTGAAACATAACATAGTGAAGAAACAAAAAGCAATCTGGAAATACCTTATTATAAATAAAAATTTAATTAATCCATACATTTCAAGCAATAAAAACTACTTTAAACTAGAAAAATAAATTATTATGACAGCCCTTCATAATTTTAATTAAATTCTTCCCACTCTATCTCTTTTACAATCTTATTCCATAGTGACAAATTGACTTTAAAACAATAATTAGAAGATAAACACCAACATTAGGAATTCTCAGTTACAATAGATTGATAGGAACACTACTGAGATTTCAATTTACACTATTGGTGTAATGCCTATGTACCTGTAAGTACACCAATGTAACAGAAAGAGTAATGGAAGATATCCAGAAGGCTTGGGGGTGCGACACGACTAGCTTCCACTTCAATTTGAGGCGAATCATCAGACGAGTCTCTCACTTTCTCTGCCATAGCAGTGTCATGAACCTCAAACGCCAGTCCTACCAACTATAAAAAGTTTTTTCATTTCAGTCCAGAATTAGAGTATCCTACATAAAGACATTTGAGCCAAAAGTAAATAACAAATGATATTTTAATTTGGATTATAATTCCAATATTCTGATTAGGCATATCTTTATACAATTTCTTTTTATTATAAACTATTTACGAATGGTGCAGAAATAAAACTAAAATAGCATAAAAAACTATTCTCTCATAAATATTTTATTATTAGAATCTAACTCTTGAAATTTCAACTATTACTAATTTTTACAGCAAAACAAATACACACCTAAACTTTCTTGAGCACATATTTTTCATACCAGTGATGAATCCGAAAGGGCTTGTGAATTAATGAATCCAAAAGAGAATACTTGTAATTAAAAGTTTTAAATAGCTGTTACCGAGACTTCGCAACGAAATTCTTAAGTCCTGAAACTACTTAGCACTCATGATATAATATGATGGATTTCTAGGGAATTTTCCAAACATAGGTAAGCATACATCAGGTATAAATTATTTCAGTGTTCAAGCTTAAGATGATCAGAGTTTAAACCTTTCTTTTTTATCATTTTTTGGAGCATTTCTGGTTCTAATCAATTATAATTCTAATGCCATAGCATTTTTTGACCTGAAAAAGAAAATAAAAATATATAGGTCTCGGACATACTTCAGTCAAAAAGCATTTAGTTCCGGTCTAAGATATATTTAGTCCAGTAGTCTGCTTGTTGTCAAAAAGCATCTACTTCCGGCTCTTGAAATCTACTTTCAGGTCAAAGATATTTCTATTGCTACAGCTGAGTTTGCCTTGTTCCAATGAAGAAAATCAATAAACATAACATAGGACTGAGAAGCCTTATAGGGTCTGGGGGGAATCCCACCTACTTCCCATCTGTTTGTGGTATGAGCCTGGAGAACTCCTTATTAAGTTCATGCAACATGTAGCATAAATATTACAATTTTTTTCCAAATTCCGAAATATTCCAGGTAACTTTTATATGAAATCTTTCTCTTCATACAAACCTTCACATTTGAACATATTTTACAAAAATAATTGGTCATTTTCAAGATTAGTACATAGAACCCATTTTGTGGTTCATTGTTATTTATAAGACAAGGAGATTACAGAAAGTCTTCTTTAAAATTAGAGGTTCAAAAATACTTTTCTTTCTTAAAATACTTAATGACTGTAAAATCTAATTGAAAGTCTTTAATTTTTAAGACTAGCCTGCAGAAAAGATGTTAATCTAATTTACAAATATTTCTTATTGATTAATAATACTTCCTGATTGTGACGTCCCTTTTGCCTGATCCTTGACATTATTACACAATAAGGCAATATTTTCTATTGAAATTATATTTTTTTTAAAACACACACACACATTATATATATATATATATATATATATATATATATATATATATATGTAACCTTCTGGTAACCCAACTTTATTCTCTTCTTTTATTCCCTTTTTTTGTTTCTGAGTTTGTTCGCTCTGCCTTATATTTTGTTATTGAATTTTCTTGTATATCTTTCTTGATAATATGAATAGTGGAAAATCCTACACAAGTTTGATGAACCAATTTAGATCTATTTCAATGAAAGTGGCCAAGCTAAATTGTCATATTGCTTTTATTGGTACTTGTTTGATGTTAGGACTGTGCCCGAAAGGATTTAACGTTAAATTGCCTACTTCAGGATTGCCATCTACACTTCACCGTCAAGTAAACTTACTTGCCTTAAAAAAAGGATTTCAGCTCTCACATTTTGTGTTGGAATCTTATAAGACTGTTTGCAAAGAACATGCTGAAGAACTTAGAAGCACTCACCGAGAATTAGTTACTAAATTCAACTATAAAAACCCTGTGTTAGAAATAAACCAATTCCTGACAAAAATTGATGACTTCATGAACATGAAGATGATCAACCTACAAAAGAAGCTTAGAGGGCTGTGGGAAAAGACAAAAGATTCGAAAATTGACTTTGATATCAGGCGCCAAATTCTTTTAGAATTACCTCAAACCATATTACTTTTATCAGACAATATATCCGCAAATAAAACATGTCATTATCATGTTCCTGTAGAAAACCACCAGCCTAATTGTGATCCATTGTATAATTCTGGTAATTCATGTGACACAATCAACCTTGTTGAATATAACCATGCTAACATTGAAAACCTATCTAATTATGACCTTTCTGGTGATGAAATATGTGTATTGTCAAAAGGTCTCACTTTTTGTCCTACACCAAAATTTGATCAAATTAGTTTAGTCGAGGACACTTTAAATTTTGCACGTAATGTTTGGATTAAACATTATTTTTCAACTCACGAATCTGAACCTTCAAATCTACCTGGGTGCTTGGAAAAATTCAAAGAGCAAAGCGATTGGGAGCCTCCACCTTTAACACCTGATCATCCCGTTGAGCAATTTATCAATGTTATCCTCTCAAATTTGTCAAGCTCATCTTTCACAAATTCGTTAAAATATAAGAATAACTTAACAAAAAATGAAATTAAAGCTATTAAATCGCTCAAAAACAATAACAATATTATTATTCTAACAGCAGACAAGGGTAACAAAATTGTAATTCAAAACATTAATGATTACTGTAACGAAGTACAGAGACAACTGGCTGATGATGAAACTTACCAACTACTGCAGACAGATCCAACCAAAGAATTTAACGAAACTATAAAAACGTTTTTGGAACAACGAGGAAAAGACGAAGATTTATCACAGAGAACTATAAGCATACTAACACCAAAATTCCCCAGAACTAAAACATTTTACACACTTCCGAAAATTCATAAGAATGTCAGACCACCACCAGGACGTCCAATTGTTGCCAGTTATGGAAGCCCGACTGAAAGAATATCAGGTTACATTGACGACCAACTGCAGCCTTTTGTAAAACTACTTCCATCTTTTGTTAATAATACTAATGATTTTATTGTTAAACTCTCCCAAATTACCCAACCTTTACCAAAGAATTTAATCCTAGCCACAATTGATGTTACATCACTATACACCAACATCCCACATGATGAAGGCATAAACGCAACTAAACATTTCCTTGATACCAGATCCGCACATTCAAAGCCCTCTACTTCTTTCTTTTTAACACTAATAGAGTTTATCCTAACAATGAACTGTTTTAAATTCAAAGATGATTTCTATTTACAAATAAAAGGCACAGCCATGGGAACACGAATGGCACCCTCTTATGCAAATCTTTTTATGGGCTTCTTTGAACAAAATTTCTTAAATACCCAAAATAAACTTCCTCTGATCTGGTATCGTTACATAGATGATATTTTCTTGATATGGCAACATGGTGAAGATCTCCTTAAAGATTTTCTATATTCCCTAAACAAATTTTCAACATTAAATTTCACTTGGAAATATTCCCACACAATCATTACCTTCCTAGATGATGTTGATGTGTTTTTAGAAGCAGGCTTTCTTAAAACAAAAATTCACGTTAAAGATACCAACACTATGAATTACTTAAATTATACTAGTTGCCATCCTACACATGTAAAATCAAGTATTCCAAAAAGTTTAGCCATTCGAGCAAAGAATTTATGTAGCAAAGAGTCTGATTTCACAAATTATATTAACAAAATAACAAACACATTCAAAAATTTAAATTATCCCGACAAACTTGCAAAAAAAAAATTAATAGGACAAAGAATTTTAATTACAACAAATCTTTTCCTCTAGATGAACCTAAATTTACTACCAAATTCTACCCCGGACTTAACAAAATAAACCCTATAATTAAAACTGCTTTCCATATTCTACAGTCATCATCGGAAACTAAAGATATATTTTCAAAACCACCTAGGGTCATCTTTAGAAGACCGTCAAATCTTAAAAATATGCTAGTCCAAACCAATCTTAAACATAAACATTGAGAGAAAATTTTTAACAGTTGTAAACCCTGTCAAAAACCATGTTGTGGTACGTGCAAAATTATGTCCTCTAGTCAAAATTTTAGTAGTAACATAACCAATAAAACTTATCCAATTAAAGGAACAATTGATTGTAATTCAAGTAATATAACATATCAGCTAAATTGTAATTTTTGAAATAAACAATATATTGGCCAATCCTCTAACCCTCTTCGTATCAGAATGACAGGTCAATGTTACAGTATTGTTCATGGAGATGACAAGCCCCTCGCTGTACATTCCAGGGAACATAATCAGGACAAAATTGAAAAGTGTTATAAATTAAAAGGCATCAATAATGTTCCATTGCATGCCAACGAAAATATAAATAGGTTTAATTTGAGAAGGAGCGAAACTGCTCATCAACTTGTTTTAAGATCAAAATTTCCTTTAGGTTTGAACATTCGCTAATTTCCAAAATTTTTTACTCTTTGGTATTTCTGATGAAACATAAGCTGTGAGGTATTTTCCCCTGTTTATTATTCTATTTCAGTTCTTATTCTTGTTTGTATTTAGTTAGTTTAATTATTTAATTTTGTAAATATTTATACACTATTATTGTTATCTGAAGAAGTATGCTGACATACGAAAATTCATATAAAGAGTTTCCAATATTTGGTTTTTTATTTTCAAATGAAAAGAATACATATTGATATAGGCTGGAAACCTTACATAGTAATTGTTAAACAATCAATATTTAGGCATTATTGTTTATTGCCAATATTGTCACTGACATCAGGAGACAGGCAAACCTGTAATAAAAAACTGGAAACCACTTTGACTACATCTCCGACAGCACAAGGCAACTCTCTGACTTCAGGAATCAGACAAACCTGCAATAAAAAACTGGAAACCACTTTGACTACATCTCCGACAAAGCAAAGCAACTCTCTGACTTCAGGAATCAGACAAACCTGCAATAAAAAACTGGAAACCACTTTGACTACATCTCCGACAAAGCAAAGCAACTCTCTGACTTCAGGAATCAGACAAACCTGCAATAAAAAACTGGAAACCACTTCGACTACATCTCCGACAGAGCAAAGCAACTCTCTGACTTCAGGAATCAGACAATCCTGCAATAAGTAACTGGAAACTACCATGACTACATCCCTGACAGAGACTAACAGCTCTCTCACTTCTGGAATTAGACAGACCTGTGTTGAAAAACTAAATCTTAAAAACCCCATACAACCCAACAACAGTGTCTCTTTGCAAATGGCTTAAGTGGGAAAACAAACAAACGACACAGAACAAACACACAAAACAACTGGTAAAAGGAAACCACCATTATTTGCCAAAATAAAGCCAAAGGAGGAATCTTTTGAGGAGTTCTTCTCAAAACACATTGATTTTTATAAGGAATGTACAACCACCAGAAACCTGATCCATCAATCCTACAAGCAACAATCAATCCCCTTCTCAGCCACAAGATCTGTCACAAAATCAAATTAAAAATCATATTGTGAAGGATACAATCACACCTTCAGTGATGTCAAAAGGAAAGACAGAAGCATGCAGTAGCAACATTTTACAATGCTATGAGTCAATAGAAACAAACTGTTTTTTAGGCAACACTCAGCAGAGAAAAGTGACAACCTAAGAATATGCCATCAAAACATAAGAGGTCTGTTTCAAAAATAAACCGGCTGAACCATCTACTATGTGAAATATGTCCCAGCCTCTTAGTCTTAACAGAACACAGTCTCAAGCAAAACATCAAGTGACATTGAAAACACAAAACTTCAAGGATACATTCTCATAGCTGAATACTGCAGAAAAGAACATAAATTGGGGGGAGTTGCTATTTATTGTAAGGACAGCTTAATAAACAGTATAGAAGCTATTGACACAACTAACTACTGTGAAGAAAAACTACTCGAGGCTGCAATGGCTCACATAACAATCAGAGGGAAGCATCTCTACCTCCTAGGTGTTTACCGCCCTCCTGGGGTAAACATTCAAACTAGCTTGGACATTCTATCAAACATCCTGGAACATATTCAAGCACATAATAAATTGTTTATTATGACAGGAGACATAAATATTGACAGATTAAAACCCAACCACCCTGACCACATAATGCTTGACAACGAACTGGCAACACAAAACATAAGAAGGCTCCTTTTACCACCAACTCGCATCACACCTGACACAAGTACTTCAATTGACTGTATATACACTAATATTCCAGAACATGACCTTAGTGCAACAATTTTACAAACTGGACTATCAGATCATACAGCTCAAATGTGCAGTGTGTATTGTAGTAAACACTATACTAATACACAAACTCTACGGCGACAAATGGGAAGGAGAAACCTCGACCAGCTCAAGTCACTGCTTTCCATTAAAAACTGGGATACTGTCCACAATGCTGAAGATGCAGAGTCAGCATTCAATATATTTGAAGGAGTACTGCGAACTGCCCTTGACATCGCTTGCCCTCAAAGGAAGAATAAAAGTAAGAGTAAACTAATTCACTACTATGACCAAGAATCAGCCGAGATGAAAGCTGCCTATTTAAGAGCTCTAAACACCTATGATATAACTGGAAAGGTGCAAGACAGGGAAACTATGGTAAATATGAAAAAGATGTACGACAATAAACTAAAAGCACTACAACAAAATGAAAATACCCGGAAAATAATGACATCTGACAACAAGTCCAAAGCTGTATGGAACCTAATAAATACAGAGAGCCATGCTAAACAACCTAGTAAAACCTGTCCCAAGCTAAACATTAACAATGCAGTGGTAGACAACCCTATTCAGGTAGCTGAACAACTAAACACCTATTTTACTCAAATAGCTGAACTGACAATACAGCAAAACCAACAATTGGGATATTGCAGACTAGGAGAGGATCTAAACACCCCTTTAATACAACCATTTCATCTGACTCCCACAACATGGGAAGAAGTAAAACAAGTAATATACAGTCTAAAAAATAAGTCATCCAGTGGTACAGATGAATACTCTTCAAAAACTGTAAAGCATTGTGCAGAAGAATTGACTCAACCTCTTACATCAATCATAAATAAATCGTTTTCCCTAGGCCAATTTCCTACAAAACTTAAAATCTCCAAGGTATATCCCAAGCACAAAAAGGGGCTAACAACTGACCCCAAAAATTATAGACCCATATCATTAATCTCTACATTTTCAAAAATTATAGAAAAAATTGTATTGAAGAGGCTAATGACGCATCTTGCAAAACACAGCCTTATTACCGACTGTCAACATGGCTTCAAAAAGGGAAAATCAACTTTATCTGCCATCATAAGCTTGGTTGAATCCATAATCGACAGTATAGAAGAAGGAAAATTCGTGACTGCATTATTTCTAGATTACAGCAAGGCCTTCGACTGTTTGGGACACAATCTTATCTCCAAAAAACTTGCAGCCTTGGGAGTAAGAGGCTTGGAAAACAAGTGGTTTAACAGCTACCTAAAAGGAAGATCTCAAGTTGTGGAGATTAAGCATACAACATCTAACCTCACTAGAATGTTCAGATCACACCCTAAACCAATTACAAGAGGAGGCCCACAGGGATCTGTACTAGGACCCATCCTGTTCATTCTGCTGACTAACGATCTCCCAGCCCTAATTGAAAACAACAGTACCAGCTGCATAATGTATGCAGATGATACAACTCTCCTTTTAAGAAATGGCTCAGCTGAAGAATTGTATAATAACTCTGTTCATTCTCTACAAAATGCCATTGCCTACAGCAAATTAAATGACTTGGCGATAAATCCTGACAAAACTACACAAGTGCATTTTAGCAAGAAAAAAGTCCTACCTGCAAGCATCCCCAATAAATCAGTACTTAATCAGACTAAGTTTTTAGATGTAACTATAGACAGCGGACTCACTTGGACAGATCACGTAAACAACATTTGCAGAAAGATCAGTACAGGTATCTACGTTGTTAAACGTATCAAATGGGTTGGCACTCTGGAAGCGGCAAAAGTAGCCTACTATGCATTAGTAGAGTCTCACATTAGATACAGCCTCATAATCTGGGGAACCTCGTTAGGGAACCTTAAGAGAGTGCTTGTACTACAAAAGAAGGCAGTCAGGACCCCTGCAAACCTTGAGCCGCTGCAAAGCTGCTGACAGGCCTACCAGACCCTAGGCATACTTACAGTTCCTGCACTCTACATTTATGAAGCGATCTTACATGTCGACAAATTACACCTGCAGACTCACATGGACGTTCACAATTACCCCACACGCCATGCCTCAAGGCCATTCCACAACACAGAAGAGCCCTCTTTGAAAAAAAAACCATCATACATAGACCAAAAATTAAAAAACCTCTTTCCAGACTTCCTCCGAAACCTGACAGGTGACAGACTGAAGAACTCGCTTAGAGAATTTCTATTTAAGAATCCTGTCTACACTATAGAAGAGTTTCTGGAATCTGCAAATGCAAGAATTACCATGACCTTCAACATTTAAACAATTTTTAATTCACAACTATTATATTACAATTGTATTATAATAACTTTGTATTATAATCTGACAAATTACTGTTCTTAATGATCATGTAATAAAGATACTTTGACTTTGACTACGTTATATGATATGAGGTTTTTCAAAAATACCATAATGAAAATATCAAAGTTCTTAGAGATTATTTTTTAATTGGTTATATTTTTCCATACAAAACACCATTAATAATGGTCTTTATGAATGTTGTAATGTTAAAACATCTCTTTTTTATAAATTCCCACTTTTTCTCTTTTTGGGTGCTTAAAAGTGCTTTGGATGAATTCCTAGACAAATGCCCTTTTATAAATGTCTTGCCCATTGGGCATTTGCCCAGCTCACATCACTAATTGAGTCACATAGATATTTTACTAAGTAGTACCATAAAGCTACTTATTACAGGAAGAGTCCAAATTTTGGGTACTTCTGACAGAAGATATTATATTTTGTAGAGTGAAATTTTTGCACATGAAATATAATATAAGAAGTACCTTTATCTTGTGTGTGTTACAGTTCAATCAAAATTAGTTGAGATATAATTAGTGTGTATTTATCTGTTTGACATTCTACAAGCTCACATAACAAAATTTTCATGGAATTTACATTTGGGATTTTTAAGTTTAGAACTTCTATGCAAGCATCTCTGAACCAGTTACTGATATGCAGATACTGAATACGAGCAACGAGAATTCTTGTCATAAACCTAAAAAATTACTTGAAATTGATAGAACAGAGACTTCTCATCCAAAAAACGTAGTATTCTTGCAATGTGCTAATTAGGTTTGTATGTAATATATTTATTTCATATCTACCAGAAATATGATTTTTTAAATGAGTGTTGAAATGTTAAGCAATTTAATATGTTTGTTGATCTTTAACAACTTTTTGGTCGAATTGAATCATAATTATACATTACAAAAAAATGTACATTCAATAAGTAAAATTATTTACAACAGAGTACCGAACGGCAAAGTGTATAATGTATAATGAGTGTAGTATATTATATTTTATACAATTAGTTTACGCAATATACCGAGGAAAATCTAAATGACTTGTAATGACTAATAAACAAACATAAATGGGTATAAAAACATAAGCCTCATTATATTTTATATCGAAGATATTTTTCCTTATACGACCAAGATTCGGTCCCATAGTGGATCAATTAAGACAGTGTCTACTGTATATTATACTATCTTAACACTTTCAACTTTAGCAACTCTATGGATCACTATGTAAGCTGCAGTAGTGAATTGTTAAAGAGATATATATTAAGCATTTAAATATAACAAATTTATATAATGATTCTGCACCAATTACAAAAAAGGAAGAACTTAATTAAAGTTAAGATGGGGGAAGAAGAATTAGAGGAAAGGTTGAGAGGAATTAAAAATGCATAATAAATTTAGCTAATTGAAAATAAACTAAGACATTCTTACAAAAATGAGTTAATAATGTTTTTATCATAAATGATAAGCTATCTTGGCTTTATTTTATTAAACTCGGCTTACCTTCAAAGTTAAGATCATCTGTATCAGATTTGTATGTGAAGGCGGATATGGAATTCCAAAATATTCTGTTGTCCGGAAAAATATTAGATATGCGAATGTAAATCCAAAACTGAAGACATGGATTGATCTGAAACAATTAAAAACTTAACAACTTGGAGGATCAATTAAAATATCCACTGGTAATAGATAAAATATATAAATATCCAGATTAAACTCAATAGGTTATTGATCTTTTCTACTAAAATACAGGATTGTGTTTCAAAAGAATAATGTGAAACCAGAATTATTGAAGGCTTAATAAAAGCCAAATTAAAATGTTTGCTAATATAACAAGTATTCCAAGGTTATTCTATGTATTTTTACATTACATAGAACAACTAATGTACATTAGAGGGACAGGGAGTGAATTTTCCTGATATTTAGTAATCTATATTCTAGTTCAGTTTCCATTGTAGTTCATACTAATAGAACGCATACTAAATTTTGCAACTCTACTTTTTTGCAAATACTGTTTAAGCCATTACAAAATCACAATAAATAACTATATATTAAACTTATTACAACTGAGTAAATATATTCACGAAATATGCAGTAGTTGGTTCTACCATACATATCTAAATCATTTTAAAAATCTAAATGCTACAGCCCAAATAAAGTACTCAGGTTAAGCTTGTTTTAGTTGCCATCTGAAAGTAGGAAGGCCACAGCTGCAAAAGGTTTTAGTAAGAAATTGAATATTTTAGGCTTTAGCCAAATTCTGCAAGGGGTCTACAAAACCCCTACTGTGTCAATCAATCAGTCAATCAATAATATCTTTATTCAAGACATACATAAAATGTACATGAATGCGTCATTCTTAATAAATAAATTCAAGGTAATGTTATATTAGTTCCACATATATACAACCCTTTTAATGTAAATTATTTTCAAAATCTTAACATAGTTAAAAATAGGTTTAATATTATTTAAATCGTTTTTATTACCAAATTATAATTAATTCCACTAGACTTCAGAAATCAAAATCAAAATACATGGCTCTGGGAGTAAAACTCTTCAAAGTTATAACATGATAAATCAATTAAAAACTGTTTTAATTTATTTTTGAATCTAACACTATTGTTTTTATTCCTGATGCTACCTGGCAGGTCCCCCATAAACTTGATTCCCATATAAGTTAGGCTTTGCTTAAATTTTTCTTTATTATGTTGTTTTATTACAAAGTTATTTTTGTTTCTAGTATTATAATCATGAACATGTAGTTGTCGTGGTAATTTAGTCTCATTATTTTTTACATATAATACTGTTCTATATATATATATATATATATATATATATATATATATATATATATATATATAGAGGCTGTATACAGTCATAAACTCGAGCTCTTTAAAATATAACTTACATGACTCATCTTTTTTGAGTTCTATAATCACCCTAATTGCCTCCTTTTGTAGACGTAAAATTTTATTCAGGTTTACAGCACTTGTTCCCCCATACACTTCAATCCCATATGCGATATGTGAATGAACCATGGCATAGTACACTGATTTCAAGGTTCGTTTATTACAAAAAGGTGCTAGCCTTCTTAGTGCAAAAATTCCTGAACTTGTTTTGTTACATATTTTTTGTACATGAATGTTCCAATTAAGTGTATTATCTAAATGTAGCCCTAAAAATTTAGTTTCTTTATCCAGGTTTTTCATATTAATTTTGTTTGATTCAACATTTTTGCAAGTAAACTGTATAAAAGTAGTTTTATTATCATTGAGTAAAAGACTTCTGTTATTTAAATAATTTTTTAACAATGAAACTGATTCGTTACATTTCTTTTTAGTTGTACCTATTCCATATCGGCAATGCACAAGCTTATATCATCAGCATACAAACAAATTTTACTATTCTCAATTATATATGAAGAAGGTAAAAGTGTATACAAAATTATATCTGTCAGGTGTAGGTAAGGGGTTTTCTTCAGAAAAGTGTTAAAAATGAACTTTGAGATTAAACAAGTTTACAAGTATTTACTCGTACATTAAAATATTTGTTTATTGCTTTAAGGGAAAACACTTAAAATGTAAACAGGATAACAGTAGAGGAAAAATTAAACTCCTCCTATAAAAATCCAAAAGGAATAACTCTCTATAGGAATAGTACATGATCAACTTAAGAGCCTAAACGAAATAAGAAAAACTTACTTAACTATAACTATTACACATGTTCATTAACCTACCCTGACCAAATCCAACCTATTTGAGAGACCTAACCCCCACACATAACCCACGATATATTACCCAACCTACAAAATTCATATAAAAATCTACCATTACGAGACCAAAATTTTGTTATTGAAGTAAAATAAGAAAAACTGACTGACCTAAAAATAATTGCCACAAACATGTTTAACACAGCCAACCAAAGACAGAAATAGACTGGGATTCTGATATTACAAGGGCCATTACAGAAGTTAAAGCCAAACCACGTCCCCTTCCATTGAACCAATCTCCAAAACATATGCTTACGTTTAACTTACCATGTTTCATTAATAATGCCATAAAGTATAGTTATAGTTGTATTCAAATTCTGAAATTTTATACTCTTTAACAAAAGTACATGATGATTTTAGAAAGTCTAATTTGCTTTGTATTAGAATCAATTACAAACATTAGTAACAAAACTTTTTATGACGACTTGGATTGTAGATATTAATATTCCAGAGTATTAATATTTAAATTATCAATGAGACATCCAAGACGATATAAAATATTTTTTTATTAGTAAGCTCCTAGTGAATATTCAGTACAATTTATTACTAAATTGGTTAACTATTAAATATTATCTGGTTTGTCTAAAATAAAAATCACAGTTCTAAATAACACAATGAATTTATTTTAAACTGGAAAATTAATAAGTTCAACGTTTCAGAATTTGTATCACTCTATTTTTCACAAAGAATTGACAAACCTTTTAGTAAATTTAAAAATTCCTTTGGCAAGAAATAAAAAATATTAATCAAATATATCAAACTAAAATCAGAGCTCTCTTCTAAAATAAAATAATAAAGTTTTAAAATAAAAATCAAATACCACTTGGAAATAACTCAAATAAAATGTTCACTTCTAAGTTCACTCAAAATTCAAAAAAAATAAAAATTTTAGACTTCTCTTTACACTAGTTGAACCTTAACTTTCAAGTCTCTGCAATTCAGATTACAGCTCTCTCAAACAATTATTAATGTTCAATTAATTTCCAATTAATAATTCACAATAAAACAGTTCCAGTTAAATATTAATAAATTACTACTTTTCCAAATCTCAATTAAAGTTATTAACAAAGTTTAATTTTAATTCACTTTTCTTGCAAGCATGAACCACTGTAACTTGTATGATTCTATTATGCTCTATTGTTCTTCGAGAATAAGTTATTCAGATTGCTCTGTAGTTTCTATGAATTTAATTTTTTCCTATAGAAAAGACAACAAAATTAATTTAATATCAAATCAGGAAGACTATTTCAATAAAACATACAATAAATTTGGTGCTTACCTCAAAATCCCTCGCGGAAAAAGATTTATGAAACACGGCGCAGTAATCAACTTACTCACGAAAATAACCAAAAGAAGGGCGAAAATTATGAGCGGGCGCTTAAATACTTCCCTTTCCAATCAACTTTGCAGGACATCCGCGGTGTTCTCTCATTGGTCCAGCTGTATCAAACCAGGAGAACAATACTCGCAACAAGACAAGTTCTAATCAATTCAAGGCAGTCAACCTGCCTTCCTAACAATTTAAAACTACCAGTACTAACTTGCCAAAAGATTACATGTTCGTTTTTACCCTGACTTTTCACAATCTAATCTAAAATTAAATCCCAATATTTCGATTCCAAAATTTTTATTTAATTTAAGTTTTAATTAAAAAAATAAATCAATGTAGCTTTAAAAACGCTACACTTTTCTTAACTAAAATGCATCAAAAAGTTCTTTTGTGAGAAAGTTTTTGTTTATTTCATAACGTGGTTTTTGTCAGTCGGAAATATTAAGGAAAAATCTAAATAATACATTTTTATTCTCCATATTTTATTATAAACTGTGTGGTTTGGCTAAATTAAGGTCAGAAGTGGAACACTTGAGTCAGCCTTCTGAGCCACTCCCATGACACAACTTGTACGTCTATAAGTTTTATCAAAATAGCCTACCAGTATTGTACATCTACAAAATTATTATAAAAATAGCTTTCCAAGTCTCCTTCAGTGAATTTTTCTTTTTCAAATTTAAAATATTTACCAATAAAAGTGAAGATAAAATATGCATATGCTAATTTGATATATATGGTAGTAATGGAAAATTAAATGAAATATCAGTACCATACTAACAAACTTGAAAATAAATAGTGAAATAATATTATAGTGATAATTTTTTGTCTTTACATGATGTATTTATATGGGTAGTAAGTTACAAAAGAAGTTATATTATATATTACAATTTTTTATGAAATGCAGAACAAATTAAAAGTAATCAATCCATATTAAAAATTATCTAAATATTAGTGGTCGCTATTTTCATGAAATATTCAAAATACAACAAATTTGTTATTGTTATTATTCAAATGAACTAAAGTATATAAAGATTGTTAAAGTGTACATAATATTAGTATATTGTAATTATTTGCAGTAATGAAAATAGTAAAATAGTGAGGGTCAACGCTTTATAGTGTGGGTGATTTATGTATTTTCTTCCCACTCTTCTTCCTGCTCTGACCTGGTTTCGTCACTCATCTCTGCACAGTCTTTTTCTTTTTTTGGTCTAAGGTTTTAAACTTATACCCAAATCTACAATATTTGAGATTCTTTATCTTTACCCAGATGGATCAATAAGTGTAACCGGTTTTTAAATTGATATTAACCAACAAATTTGCTTAATTACAACTATCAATATAATCAACAGATATTGATTAATTAATTTAAATAATTAACTAATTGAAATCTTCTATAAACACACTTTCAGATTAGTTTTCAGCTCGAATTAGGTCTATAGTGAAGATTTGGCATTTATTGTGGGATGTTAAAATTATGTTGTTCCACTTATTCTTAATTTGGACTAGTTTAACATTTGAATTTTTTTTAAGTAATAGCTTCAAATTGATTGTTTTGGGTTTCCAAATCGACAAACGATTTTTGTTAACTTATGAGCATTATTAAATCATTTTAGAAGGAGGCAAACCTCTATTAGTCAAAATTCCAGAGTTTATTTTGCCTGTGCATCTTTTATCCAATTGAATCCAAAGGTTTTTCTGTACTTTTATAGTCTATTAATTCAGGAAATTTGAACTGCTCGGTACATTGAGCTATTTTTGTTTCCAAGTTAATATTCATTGCCTTAATTTTTGCATTATTTTGCATTAGTTAATTTCATTTTCATTAATTTTTTACTGACCCGGGAATTAGAGGAATCAATTTTAGTATTATTAGCATCAAAACCATTATCAGAAAATGGATCCAGTCAGGCCGAGAAGTTGTGTGATTTTTCAAAAATGTGTTATGTTGTAAATTAAAATAAAGAGCGTTTAATTAAAACTGAGTAAAATGACACCACTCCCATCTCTCATGCTTGATTAGGAGAAAAACTATGGTGATTACAATATATGTTTGTTCCGGTTTTTTGGTAGATTTAGAGAAACTTTACATAGCCATAACTTTGAACCCGTTTGAAATATTTGGGAGGAAATCTGTAATTTTTCTAATCTATATGAGGACTACCACTTTACCAAATTTTATCAAATTCTGAGGTGGTAAAGAATTTTTGTTTATTTGAGTGTGTTTATTTCATACAAAATAACCCATACAAATTATAGCAGAGAGACTAATATTATACGTGGACTGGTAATTTTGTATTGTAATTTGAGGCTGGTGAAAACAGTACGACTGTAGTTTACTCTAGCACATCTGTAAAGAAGCTGTAACTCAGTCCACAAGGTAGGGTCTAGGGTGAGCTGTCAACACTACAACTTGGCTGACGAGTTGGCACACTTCTCCCGAATGAATCAGCAGTCTATTTCTATTAATGGTCTTTGATTAAAGTCAATTGGATATTACAAATTATAGGTTGTAAGTGCAAACTTACATTTAATTTTAGTCCACTTACATTTAATCCACTAATGAAAATTGCCATTCGCACCACATTGGGTGCCATTATAAAATGTATATATAGCCTATTTATATATAAACACACACACATCAAAGATGCACTCACGTAACTTTGGACTTTAGTACCTATATATAAATACAAAAATAACACCAACTAAATAAAATAACGAACAAATTGATTTCTTTTTTTAACAATTGACAAGAATGTATTAATGCTTTATAACAGTTTATATAGGGGAAAAAGAAAAACTGTTTAGTACAACTGTGGCTCACATTAGGCTAATTTAAGGACTAAAAACCATAATTGTGCTAAAAATCATGTGTGACTAACGGAGATCTACATGACATTAACAATTATAATAATAATATAATAGTTACCTACCAAATCATCTAATGTGATCTGAGTATCAATCGTAAATGTTAGTCTTAAGTTTGTTTTTCATTAAAAAAAATATAAAAAAAGGTATCAGTTTACATTAACGTGACCATGGAAAGGTATGTTCATTTTTTTTCCTGATAACTACAATTTTTCCTGAAAACAATATTGAAGAAAAAACTCGTCGGCAACAAAAATCAAAGGAGCTACGATTTTTTTTAATCCTCTGAAAACTCTGTTTTTGACAGTTTCCTATAACTCCGCGTCTGCTCAAACTCAGTATAGCCAGATTTTAAAAACCAATTATCATACCAACAACGAGAAATTATCGTACTTTCATATAAAATAATCGTACCAAACACATTCAATGAAAAAGTATTTTATGTTTGTATAATAAATTATGTTATAATTAACTTTTGGTTTGTTACTTGTATAAATTTGTCAAAAATCTTTCATGTACCATAATAACTACCCATGGTGTATCTTACCGGTGCATAAAATCAATAAAATTATCGTACCTCTGGCAACACTATCCATTAAGGTAAGTGATAAGTTACTGAAATACGTTAATCCTGTCAACGATGCCTACCCGCTTCGCAGTGCTGCGCACTGCTTGCTCTATTAGAAAAAAAATTAACTCGAACTTGCAAACGTCGAATCCCAGATCACGTGATGCCTCTGCTCCTTAACGCAATAATGTCCGAAAAGCATCAATATAATACAATAATATACTTTCCCCCCAGTTCATATGCACCTGTGATAATAATACTTGGCTATAAATGCCCAACCCATGAAAAAAAGTCCATTTTCCATGGTCACGCTAATGTAAATAAATACCAAAAAAAACACAAGTAATGTGAAGCTGGCTAAAGTAGCCTAAATATTTACTGAAATATAGGCTAATAATGACTGTCTTGTTACTTACCTCTTGTTACCATACATTATGATGAGGGCATTCACTAATACAGTGAGTAAAGGGTGTAGGATGTGTCTTCCTGAAGCTATTAGAACTATTATAAATCCAAAGATTGTGGCAACCCATTTTCTCGATTCTTTATTTTTAATTTGTCTCAGAAAATGGCCAAAACCTATACATGAAAATAATAACGATAAGTAAATAATATCATCCCATTCCATTGCCTTCTAGGTTATATGTGGAAAAACCACAAACAGCAAAATGTTTGAATGATTACAAAATAACACAACTCACGGTGACAATTAGTCCATACAAACAAATTACCAGTCCAATATTTAAATGCTTCTCATTGTGGAGCCTAATTTATTTTAATTCAACCACTTACTAAAACTCTGCACTCATCTTCAATGATTATTAATTACCAGTCAACTAGTTACAACGCAGTGGTTGGCTTTGTTGGTTTGGTACTAAACAAACAAACTTGATAAGAACAAAACAGAAGTTCACCAATGTTATTATCCACCAACCACTGTCCAGTTCACCACCCCACCAACACCACTACATAACAGCTGACGAATTACGTATTTAGTTTTGATTGTAATATTGTAGTACATGATTGTACACTCAAAGGCAGTCTTGTTTAACTCACATAGGATGACCGAAGACATGATTCATATCTTCTTCGATTGTGTGCCTTATATGGGTATCTCTCCGAAATGAGCGCTAATCATGGTACTCGTTTCTTATTTTCTAACACTAGCAGTTAGCAAATTAGAATAGTGATATTTACATTAATTGTACAGATTTGTTTATGTATACAACATTTAAATGTCATTTCATAGAATTACTTTACTTTTATGAAAACTATTTTCATAACGTTTGCTACAGTATGTAAAATGAGTAAACTTAAAATGGACGGTAGTTAAATAATTTTCACAAAAGAAATAAAACAAAATGCAGTATGTCGTATTAATAAAAGACTTTAATATGCAATTCAACGTAGAGGTGTAAGCGCGTTTTTATAACTCATCTGAAAATACATAAAAGAAATGCTTCTTTCATGTTAAAAAGAAACTCCAAGAGAACTTTTCATTATTAGTATTTTTATGTGTGGTGTTTTAAATAAACTTAAAATAGATTATAGGCTACGATAATCTAGATTTTTGGTATGGCTAATAAGGTTCATAGTATACAAAGGCTGCTAGAAAACAATTAATTTAAAAAATAAGTATCATAACTACTTTTTCCGCATTTATCTTTAAGCTAATGTAATTAAATTAATTTTTTTTTTTTTTTTTTTTTTTTTTTTTTTTTTTTTTTTTTTTTATTATTTGTGGAGTTGCCTGAAGATGAAACCTTTGGTTTTGAAAGGCCTCGCCCAAAAAGTAAACAATTTGGAAAAAGTTGTGTTTTTATTAACATATAGTAATATTTAATTAAAACTAGGTTATGTCCCACTTATTTCGTCCCTGCTTAGTTGGTAGCTATTTTGTTTTGCACTTGTAACCAAACGATGATTTCAATTAATAGCTGGAATTAATATTTCTTGTGAATGCATAGGCCTATTACAGTAGAAATCAAAATACTTTTATGTGTTTCTAGATTTTTGTAACACGTTTTAGAGTAACCTAAATATTTTGTCACGTGAGAAACTTTATTTGAGTTACACATAGCCGCCCATTTATGACCGTGCCAATTGTGTTTTAAATAAATATGTAACCTTTCGTTATACACAGGTTGAGATATGTTATTCAGCTAATGGAAAGTTTGTTGTAATATATCCTCACAAACTTCAAATACCAAGTATGTCGCACAACTTTTATTTTCGCTTTGAATACGGCCATAGATAAAGGTATTTAAGGAATGACCTGTGCTCTTTGCATAAAGTTAGGTATATTACCAAGAAGTTTTAACCCTGCTTTAATTGTATTTTATATTATTACATGGGAATTACTCTAGCACATCTGTAAATAAGCTGTAACTATCTATGACTTACGCGATATAAGTAGGTTCATATTATGTTATCATAAATAGTCACTAGTACCAAGGTTAAAATTAACTTTTACGAGCGCTCAAGTTATCTGAGGTTGAGTCTGAAGAATATGTCAAGGTATGTTTTTCTTTCCTTGCCAGAAGTGCGGGATGGCTACTAAAGCCCGCACTGATGACCAGAAATATTTCCGATCGGTACTTTCCCGACCTCAGATGACATGCCAGATCGTTGTAAACTTTGAGAGTTAGCGTTTGTGGCTAATGTTGCCAGCTATGACAGCATATATTGGAGCTATATAATCTAAACTGACTCAGCATTGTCTGCTTACGATTATCTGCTACTCGACCGTACACCAATGAAGACACAAAAATAATCAAAATGTATCGTATGTTATAGTTAATAGTATATGATAATAATTCATCTATATAATTATCAAGTATCGAACAGAAAGTTTTCTTTAGAAAGAAAATTAATTATGAGACATGCTAGTTTTGGTAAAGGTCGATATGAGTAAAAGTATCAAACTATTTTTTTTCTCAAATCAAATTCACCCTTGCGTCATACACTTAAAGTCAATCGTTACTCTTTTTTATAAAAAAAAAACACGAGTTAATTTCTCTACTACGTTTAAAATGTTACGAAAAATATTAATTTTATATATTTTGGAAATAAAAACATGTAACTCCTTCTGAAAGAACGATATCTAAAATTTGAAGTGTTTAAATTGTAAAAATCGTATTCATATAGAATTTGTGTTGATTCTTAAAATGACACCGTGCGCCTTCGAATTTTCAGTCTGCTACCTGCCGCGCTGCTTGTAGATGCACGCGCAGGAGCGCACTCATCTTTCCCAACGGGAGTCCCCTTATCCGGCCTTACCCCTCCAGCCCCTCAATTAGTTCCATCGCTCTGCACTTGATGTCTCCGTTCTCGGTTCTATAACAACCAAACAAACAGTTTTACAAGGCTAATAAATTTCACTGAGTCTTGCTTATGGCTGAGCACAAATGTTAATTGTATTGTGAATGAAGATATACGAATATTTATAATGTTATACTAATACATTTCAAATAATTAAACCATTCAAAACATCGTTAGATTTAAAAATTACAGTGGATTGAATGAATTTCAACTCTTGACAAAAGGGGCATTTTACGAAAGCTGGGCTACGTGCTTTAAAAATTTATCAATTTTACACTTTCATCCGTTTTTTATTAACGTCAAAGAATAATAAAAATTATTGTTTTCTATGATAATAATTATAATAGAAAAAAACGCTACCCTAATTGGAATCAATCTGGTTATAATAAATAGTCTAACAATCTAATTAATAAATTATCTATAAATGTAGAGGCTGGAAAATTGTTTAAAACTCTATAAATTGATCAATCGACGAGACTATGAATTTGACGCAGAATGTAGGATTATCTTATAATTCGGCACAAACTAAAACTGTTGAGGATAAGGTTAAGGGGTTTTACGAGGTGTTTGCAAAAGATACAACCAGACGAGGAATGGACGCGTGTTTTATTTTAAAATAACTAATTTTCTTAAAGAACTGTATCAACAAATATGTCGTTTTCTAACATTTTGATCATAAAAAGTATGATTTCTTCCAGTCATAATTAAATCAAAAGTTTAACTCATATTCATACTGCACATACTTTTATTTTCAGCCAGTTTTATTTGAGCCTGTTTACGCAATCGCTTATTGTTTTAAAATTTAAAGGTCTATAATTCCTGTAAAGTGGTCGAATACATGTTTTATTAGATCACTTCTCTAAGAGCCTATCCTCGAGGTCTGTCGTCATTAATTTTTGTCTGCCTGTCTTTTCAAACGCTATCAAAACAATCTGACATAGACAAGAAAGTTTTCATAAACTTTCAAGGACCATTGAGTATAATGATGGTACATGTCCAATCATGGAATTTGAGTAAGCTTCGTTGAAGCCTATCACTGACACAATTTCTTGTTTGTCTACCGTGTGGATAAAACATTTATTTTCTGTATTACTCTCTGCCTGTCAGGCATATCAAGAATTGAATGTGATATTGGCTTCAATTTTGACTGCAACCTCAGGAGGCGTTTTATGCGACACGTGTTTTGTCGTACTCCTAACTCGTTTGTATATAGAAAAGACACAGTTCGAAGATGGTTTCATATGTGATTCTATAGATCACAATTATCCAAAGTTGCGCAAATATGGCAACTTGGATAATGCAGTATTATGAGTATTATTTTAACTTTACTTAAAGTTTAAGTTTTTTATTTTATGAAAATGATGAAATTATTAACACAATTTAAATTTTACACAAAACGCCATCTGCTCATTCTCAATTTGGAATACGAATAAAAATATGTCTTACACGGTACGTAATAAAATATTAATTGTCCCTGTCCACTGGAATAGTTTTATTATTGAAATGCTATCGTGTTGTCCTATACACTATCGTGTTAATACGACCCTACAAAGGACTTTTAGTTCAATAGCTAAATCGATATTATACTTCTTTAAAGGATGTGCAAGTGTTACAGACCCATATATAAATAAATCTTAAACGAAATTGGATAGATATAACGTATTTAAACTCTTGTCCCCCCTCATTGGAATTAACCACCAAACTTTATCTGAACAAAAAAATAATTAACACGGAGTAAGGAAGTCATATGAATTATTTATCAATAAGAACATTCAAATTCAGTAAGAACAGACTTCCCAGCTTACTTGATCTCCGAACGTCACATCCACTTGTTTAAAAATACCCAAAATTTTACTGTACATTAATAAAACATTTTTATAATGTACATTGAAGTAGTTATATCTATAAGGCAAATTATATTCCTATCTAATACTTTCATAATGTATAATGGAAACCAGGACACCCCGTGCTATAATTATTTGGATTTTATCTTTACTACATAAAAAATAGCGACACCCTACGGATATTATATCTCCATTACGAGAGCTACCTACTTAAAATATATACATATGGTTTAGGAATAAATATTCCTGCCGGTTTAATCTCAAAAAGGTACAGTAGATGTCACTGAAGGGGATCTACCACCTCTAAACGTCAAAGCAAATATGCATTATAGTTTAGACGGTTAATTTGTACAATACTGATGATATGATGACTATGAAGGTTGGCATGTAACTCGCAACACCTCTAAATATTTAAAAGCTCTATCATTTTGTAACATTATTATCAAAAATCTTAAAAAAATACATTTGTTTGTAAAAAAGTAAAATTGAGTTAGTTTGATACAACCGACCAGAGTATATGTTTGTCAATATATTTACTTATAACGATTGTTATGTTTAAACACGTTTCAATGTAAAAACACAAAGAAGACTTTTAGAATTGTCAGGCCATTCAAAACGTTTGTTACGTGTTTTATTCTGTCGTAAAATTTTTCGGATAACGGCGGTACAAACCTATGAATAATACACAATAGCAGTATGGAAATAATAGTAAACACGTGATTAGCAATTCAAACTGAAGTTATACAATGTTTGGGCAAGTACTTTGGCCAGTCTCGCCCAATAGAGAGTTTCAGGATGGCGCATTCACAACTGTACAGCATTTCGGTGTGGGATATTTTACAACATACATTAGAATTGAGGCAATATTTTTAAGTAATTTAAAGCCACTGTTATTCTTATTCTTTTTCATAAAAATTCTAGATAACAGCACATGTAAAATATACCTTTCTTCCAACTTAACCAGAAGGAAACTTGTACCTCTTAAAGTAGTTTCAAAAATTGTATTATGGCTGTTGTAATAATTATTAATATATTGGATTAGTCTGGAAAAATAATTTATAGTTATAACTACAAATATTAAAATAAGCATATCAATTGTTTGTTTAAAGTTGATTATTGACTATGGTCGATGGAAGATTCGAAAGGCTAACAGGATTTCGATGCTTTTAACTAGCCATTTGTCTAGACAGTAATTTAAACTTAATGATTTACAGAATTCATGTTCATACGGTTGCATTATATCGTGATTTTGTACAATGTGGATTGTAACCATTTTGGAGCTTTCTATTGGTTGAGACTTAAGAACTATTCCGAGTAATGTATTGTAACTTATCCGTATGTATTGTCTTAGTACACATTTTAGTTTGAATTGGCTAGAGATTATGACATTTTACCTCTATTTCCGCAATATTACTGAATATTTTTCAACACTGCACCCTTTTAATTCAATTATTTATAAAAACAGACACAGTTACAGTTTTTTGAATACATATTATTATTATGTTATATTTATAAACTTGTATTACACTTACACTTTTTGACGACTTTTGCACTTTAAATTTGACATCCATTCACAATTTTTGGAAAGAATGGTTATATATTAGTTTTATTTATGTCTATTTTTAAGTTCTAAAAACAAATTTTACCAACATTTTGCTATCTCACACTGTTTTGCCAAACTATACTGACGCAAGCATTAAATGTTAATGGCGAAATAAACACGTTGGTCTTGAATGTCTACGTCTGCTTCAAGTCTAGGAAATTTACAAGAAGTTATTTATGTTTAGTTACATACAACTGAAAATATAAACACAGATACACTGCACAGTGGATTGGGTGTAGTATTGTTCAGAACTGGCGAGTCTAATCAAAAGTCGTTGATATACTAAAATTTAACAATAATGTAATGTATAACACTTTTAAATGTTAAATAGTCTAAGTAAGGTCTAAGAAAAATAATAATTTTATGTAGTATCAAAATTATTAGATTCAACAACAAAAAAGAAGGGTAGACTTTAAAAAGCGGCCTACACTCGTTATTCGGTTCTTTCTATCGAATGGTTCGATATTTTATCGTAAGGAATAATTCGATAATACAATTTATTTAACTTAGCATATGATTTCAACTTACTACTTATAGTAATATTAATGTAAACAATAAACAGCAAGAAGTAACTAATATTTAGATACTTAAAAATGGCAATGAATATGAGGATAATATGTGAGATATTTCTCACAAGTGACTTCAACATGTGAGGTTTTTGGCTCCTGGTAACCCATGGGGAGAATTCTTTCCTCCATTTCACAAAAGCGGTTTGTCATTCATTGATATCAAACTAGACAAGTCATAAATACTGTAAGGTTTCTTTGATATCTAAGTCTAGGCCATAGTTGGCTTTTTTTTTTTGTGATGTTAGTGTTAAATTTATGTTTTGAAAAGTGTAATGGACGAGATTCTTCTTATTACGGTAATTTATTATAAATCTTATTGTGTACGATTTGTACATATCGAAGTTGAATATTGTATGAAATTGTTCGATAAAACAACCTAAAACCGAGTGTAAGCCGCTTACTAAAGTCTCCCAAGAAAGAAGAAAAAAGATTTTATCGGTTGGCTCCCATACGAACACCTGATTTAGGCCTCACGTGTTTCAAATTAGTATTAGATTAGATGGTGTTTGAGGTTATAAATGCGTAAACCGTGTAATTTTTCGAATAAGTGTATTTTTTGTCAGATTAACTATGGAACACACATTTAAAGAAATAGGATCTCTCCTCAAAGATGGACCAATAAATGGCAAAGAGAGTTTGTTTTTAGAAATTTTTGATATAATTTTGAGCTGCACAAGCCAGGAGGAAGCCAAAGAACATTTCTCCAGTGAGTTTTTATCATCTATCCTTAAGTTTTCTGACTGGAATTTGGAATACAAAAGTATAATTTACAAGATCTTCATTAATATCTTCTCAGAAGAGGATTTGAATGACCATCTTTCTGAAAGCAAGGTGATTATTGATCTGTTTGATTTATCTCTAAGTGACATTACCAATAAAAACAGTATACATGCTGATTCCGCATCGATGCTGCTTTCCAACATCACTCGATGCCATAATAGCTGTAAACGGATTTCAGATTGTGAATGCCCACTATCCCAAATATTACATAAACTAGTTGCAGCATTTACAATAGTAGGTTACAATATATCGTGCTCATTGGATCAACTAGCAATGGTGCTATGCAACCTCAGCCAGTTAACAGATGTTAGAAAAATCATGACTCAATCTGACCATTGCATGTTACAGAAACTTGTTCCTTTCATGAATCATGAAAGCAATGTTCGACGTAGAGGGATTATTGGTGTAGTACACAATTGTGCCTTTGATTCGAGTGTCCACGACTGGCTGCTAAGTATAGACGTTGATATCTTACCAAGACTTCTTCTTCCATTGGCAGGCCCTGAGCAATTTGATGATGAAGACAATGACAAATTGCCAATTGAACTGCAGTACCTTCCTGACACTAAAACTCGTGAACCTGATCCAGAAATTCGGAAACAAATTTTAGAAACATTGAATCAACTTTGTGCAACAAGATCTGGCCGGCAGTTTTTAAGGGATCACAACTCTTACATTATTCTGCGAGAACTGCACAAATGGGAAGAAGACACCTCTGCTCTATTGGCTTGTGAAAATGTTGTAGATATTCTTATCCGAACTGAGGATGAAATTGGAATCGATCTTCTAAAATCTGTTGAAATACCTTCGGAGTTGCAAGAAAAGTTTAAAAATCTTAGTTCTGATTAAATTTGATTTTAAAAATCTAAATTAATATTTTGTACATAATGATAATATAAGTTATTTTATTATTGTATAGTAGGCTAATACATAGTCTACTTGTAACTATACAAGTAAAGCAAACCTTTTAAAGTAAAAAAAGTACTTTTCGCTTAATTTTCCTATATCCAGATAGTCTAAACATGTGTGGATGTATCCTGTTATGTTTCAAATGTATTAAGACCCACAACAATTGATTATAGTTTTGTTACAATCTCCAGTGTCATCATGCCTTTTGAATTCTCAAATTCTATTCAAGGGTAGATCACAAATGATGTGCATTATTGATGGAAATTGATTTTAGTTATAGAACGGGGTCTGTGTCCAACCGCCTCAGGTAGAATGCGGTCATCCCCGGTCACAGTGGTGGTGGTAAAAATTGGCAATTACTTCTCAAATTGAAGACAGTTGTGCATTTCAAATAAGAAGACTTAGGGTAATAGGCTACTGTACCTCAATAGCACAGAACTTTGAATTATATAAAAATCAACCATAGGCATCAAAGAACATATTTTGACCATTCTATTAAAAACTAACAGAATATCATTGTTCCGTTAGCAAAAATATATAGTGGCCGTTGGGAAGAACAAAATGTATAGATTAACTTATTAAGAAATATCCAGCAAATAAAATTTCTTGTTTAGACAAAAACTGATAAATATGCTTGTTTTCCATATAGTGTTTAATTTCAATAAAAGAGAAATTATTTAAGATAGAAATATTTTTTAATTTAAAAAATAGGAACATTTTTAGTTATTCATCCCTACTGGTGCACAGGGTTTATATAAATAAAATTTAAATACTTTTCGTAATAAGATTTTATAAATAACTAACATCTTTACTGCACCACAAGACGAACTTAAATAACTAATGTCTTTTATTTCCTCTATAGTTTCTTGTGATACATCAATTAAAAAAAAAGAATCGTTAATTTTTGTATATTATTTTGAAAAATTGATTACCATGTATTTTTTCACATATATCAGTAATCAGTTACTTGTTCAGTCAAGACCCTTGCCATAAACAGCTTTATATTTTAATAGTGAGCAGTGCATTTTTATATTTCAATTCTACTGATAAAGAATAATATCTCACAATTACAAATAACATAGTAAAATAAATCAATCAAACCTGACTTGCTTTTTTCTAACAATTACTAGTTTTTCATTTCATGACAAGTCATTTTATTAATTTTCTGACAGGATGAAAAACTATAATACTGAGATTCAATAGTTAAATTCAAGTTTGTTAAAATTCCAATAACTTGATGAGCACAAATAAATTATTTTATTGTTTTTCTAAGACTTTTTTTTCTCAAACAATCTATTACTGACTAAAATAAGAATTGAATTATTTAATATTTGTGTTACAACAAAAAAATTAAGACAATTTAAATACAGTATTAAGCAATATAATGATTCTGAGAGCTTTTCATTTAGCCAGTTAAAGGTTTTATAAGAACTTGGATCACCTTGAACATTACCATCCACACAAACTGCAATCAACGGTACCTAAGTTTTCTTCTCATCTTTTAGTCTCACTCTTAATGTCTTCACCCAGGAACCCTCTCTATAGAATATGTAAATTTTTTAGTCACTTAATGTTTTTATAGTGATTACGTTGAGTGAATGATATTTTTTTATATCTAATAAAAACTGTACTATTGTCTTAAAATAATAGACAAGTAAAATGAAAGTGACCAAACAATAAGAACGCTGCCTTTGTCTTGTAACTAAATAGTTCAAAATGACCACTGCTTCGATCAGTGAATTATGTTGAATCTGTTAAGTATGTTAACTTTTGATATCTTATGTATTTATTTACTAGTAACAGATTTACACTTTTGCGAGATGCACTAAGTATAAGTACTTAATACAAGAAACACTGACATTTCTGACAACCAGGCCATTTTAATTCAACCATTTGTTTACATAAGATCTCTGTAATTTCAAACTGTTAGAATTACATTTTTTGTGTTGTTAATTTTATTTATATAATAAACTTCATATAAGACTTACCTGTAATTTCATTAGCCTATTACATTTCTAATTAGCTTTACCTTACTATCTGTTAGGGAATAACATAGATTCATTTAGAATAGGGTAATAAAATATTGTCTCTTTGTATCAATGCTTTTATCTTACAACACTAAAAATTTGTTGTATTCTTGGCAGATCTCAATAGAATTTTGAGTTTGCCTTGCTCTTCTATTTTTGAGCGGGTATTAGTTATTTTAATAATTATCACACACAGCCAGGTGTACTCATTAAAGTTTCCTATTGCAAAGCTGCAACAGGCTATTAAACGTTATTAAGACATAGCTACTAGACAGTTTAAATGGTTTTTAATATTTGTATACAAGTATATACTGTAGTACCTCAATACCAATGGAAACATTCTTGTTATCAAAGGACTCTTCCAGTTGCCGTTATCAAAGGTTTTTGTTATCAAGGCTATGTAGACTCAGTCGCGCTATTGATTTTACACAGATTTATCTAAAAGCAATAATAGCAAGTGCATCATGTCAGTGGCTTAACATGGACTTGGCTTGGGAAGGGGGATGAATGATACCACACCAGGAGAATATGGAATAAATCTTCATACATCTATATATATAGATTCAACAGGCCTAATTCAAAGTTTAGGGGGTTTCTATCCCCCTCATAGTAAGCCATGTGATTTTTTTATAGCAAGTGCATTTTTGATCCAACCTTGGAAATGTTTTTTTTTTAATACATTTAAAATACTGCAGTGTACAGTACATTTATTACTTTAATAACAACAAACTTATTACTTAAAACACATTATAACTGACAACAGTTTAATTGCTCAGTACTACAATATTTTAGTTACAAATTAATACTGTATCAATGTTTTTGCTTCAGCTACTGTATTTACTATATGAGCCCATTTTTATTTACTTTATAACATGAAAAAATACATATGTTAATGAAGTGTATTGACTTGTTTTTTTCTCTAATTTATATGAGTGATCCTTGACACTTTCAGCTCATTACAATTCTTTCTTTCACTCATAGAACCTATTTAATATTTCCTCACAAAAGCACCTCGGAACTTGCACTTCATACCCATTGAGGAAAGGTTCTATGTTCAATATTAAATTAATAATCCAAATTGATGTAATCTTCATGACATTTCCTACTTTCTTCATTCATTACAAACCTATAATGTAATGTTTATTTTATCTATATCTTAGATGTTTCTAAAATTAATGGAAATGGGATTACCATACAAATTGATCAATACTAAAGATTAAAATGTAATTGTGTTAATGTTTGTATTATTTATATTATATTAGGTGTCATGTTATTTGTTGTATTTAATGATTTATTGAGTACAGCCTCATTTTGCCTTCAATTATGACAAAGAAATAATAGAAAGAGATAAATTCTAGAATGTAGAAAGATCAACTCAGTACCAAAGAATTAAAAGTACCAATTTTTAGTTTATTTTCGTGCTTTTTCAACATACTGCACCTGTGATATATAGATGTAAGTTATAAACTAAATGTACAATCATTCTTACAATCAGGTCCTGCAAAGAGTATTTAATGTTGGACAGTATTTCAGCTAGTGGGCCATTCTATGTCAAATCAACACAATTTATATGAAAATTGTACCTTATTATTTTAGATTTTGATAAAATCTGGTACAGTAAACTTTCATTTATCTGGCATGGTCAGGAATTGAGGTGTGACCAAATTCTATAAGAACTGTTTTTTAAACAGTCTATTTACAGTGTGTAGTCTACGTATCACAACAATTGGGTGTAACACAATCAATGTTTAGAGCATGTTCACCCTAGCCCTATACCTTACTGTCACTGCCATCCTCTAGACACTGCTTGCATATCTCAGAAGGCAGTAGTGATATGTCAGTAGTTTAGAGTTGTCCCTCCATCACAAACCTGTGAAATTGACCTACCATTACTAGATTCAATATTGATAAGAAAGTGCAACTGGTTACACAGGCTGACAGCCGGTGGCCATGGTCAGCCAAGTGACTTGAGTCCATTGATAACACCTGATGGCCAAATATGACACCTTACCACTTCTCCACACCCGCCTAAAACGCTGTGTCTACCATGAACAGAAAAAAAAACACTGTTGCTTATTAAATGATTGATGTTTTGCGTTGTTCAGTAAAATGTTACTTTTCCGAAACGCGTATCGGATTACCAAGCGTGCATATCTATAGGTCGCCGGATTAATGGAATTTTACTGTATACTCATAGTAAATGCTGAGACTGAAAAATACCAAATTTTTTATCTCCAACTGTTTTTTATATAAAACAATGTGACTTTTCCAAAAACTCACCAAAAAGAAATGAACATCATTTTTGGAATTCTGTATTTCATGTACTTTGGTGAGATTTTTCAAACTTTACACAGCCGTGTTTTGGAAAGGTTATGAGAAAAAAAATTTAAAATTTGGTATTTTTCTTAGTCTAAACACACACTATGAGTACACGAAATTTGAAATGGTGAGGTAAATTGAATTTGATGATTTCACAAGAAATGTCCCTAGTTCATTCATTATTATATGAAAGAAAAGGGTTATTGTGTAAAGATTATTAAAATACATATTCATAGTTTATTTAAGATATTTTATAATAGTAACAATTTCTATTTACAAACATTACAACTGACATCGATAAACTTATATCACACAAAAACAGATATACATAATAATTCAAGAGTAGAACCAAAGTATCATGTAGCACAATAACATAATAAATTTGTGCATGGAATCAGTTTGCTTACTATAAAGTTACCTGGGCTTAAGTAAGGAACCTATAATGTAAATATATGATCACAGTAGAGTCCGGATTGTCTGAAATATACATAAAAAGTTTATAAAAATGCATAAAAACCATATGGTTTTGTTGGATGGATTATATCCTTTCTCTGTTTGAAGTTAAATATAAAACTTCAACATATTTTAGTGTTTACAGTTTTTAAGATGTAATCATGATTTTATTGAAGAATTAAACCTTAACTATGCTACAATGTGGCATGAAAATGTACTCTAAAGGTTACACTTAAGATTAAAAATACTGTAATCAACACATTGTTCTTGAACATTCATTGGCTCACTCACACCTTGTCTGTCTGAATTCTACATTAAAATACCACAATTCTACAATAACTATCTGAAATAGTTTTAACAGTTGATTTCAGCTGATAAAAATTACAGAATTAAAAGTAGCCTAATTATTGAAGTCTGAAATGAAACTAGTTGTTAAGAAAAGTGATGTTATTAAATCATTAATTTTATTGGAGTCACTTTAATTTTTAGCATATAAAATAACATCATATGCACAATGTCTATGACTATTATCAGAACTTCATAACAAGCTTTTGAACTGTGAAATATAGCTCGACGTCTGGTAAGACATCTATTCATAATCATGAATAGGTTTTCAAGATTTTTATTAAACCAGTTTAAGTTAGTTTAATTTTATGGCTGAGTATAAAAACAACTACTTCCGTTAATTAAAAAATATCCTTTCAAAGGACTAAAACAATGTGAAATCAGTCATCACATAAGTATTTCAGATCTAATAAAATTATGAACTAAAACTAATGGCAACCACTAAAATATGACAAATTTACCAAATACATGTTCTTAATAAATAAATTCAACGATTACCTTTTCACTGACTAAACTACATTTTAATATATTAGGCAAATTCAGTCTGAATCCGAATCAATCTTTAGCCTTTTCCTCTTTACTGAATGTTCCTTATTAACTACAACTACTGACTTGTTTGTATTTATAATGTCTGATTTAGTTTCACAATTCTCTTCTTCGGATTCTGAAGTAATCTGACCATTTGTTGCTCCATTCTCTGGAATTTCTAGAGAATTTGGAAAATCTATTGCAGTATTTGATCCTTCATCAGAATCTGACTCAACACTAATTCTTTTCCTCTTCACTATGGTGTTGTGTTGGGGACTTGGTAAAGATATTTCAGACTTTGTTGATGCTAATGTAAAATTCTTTTCATTTTCAGAATCAGATTCAATACTTGATCTTTTCCTTTCATTAACAATGCCATCTTGAGTGATACTGCTTCTTTGACTTGAAATGGCAACTGAAGTTTTGGTTGAATTCAACGTTGAATTTTCATCCTCAGAATCTGAATTAGACCTGTTCTTTACAAAACTTTCACTTCTACTTTTTGTGCTTTGTTGACTCGAAGTTACAACTGAAGTTTTAGTTGAATTTCCATCCTCAGAATCTGAATTGTGTGTAGTCACCTTGATAGAATTTGCACTTTGACTTTTTATACTTTGTTGGTTTGAAATGGCAACTGAAGTTTTGGTTGAATTCAACGTTGAATTTCCATCCTCAGAATCTGAACCTGAATCAGACCTGTTCTTTACAAAACTTTCACTTCTACTTTTTGTGCTTTGTTGACTCAAAGTTACAACTGATGTTTTGGTAGAATTCGATGTAGAATGTCCATCATCAGAATCTGACTGTATGGTGCGCTTTTTTTTCTTACCAGAACTTTTGTTTAGACTCTTTTTGCCATGTTCACTTGGAGAGACAACCAAACTTTTAATAGAATTTTCATCATCAGAATCTGAATCAATACTAAGCCTTTTTCTCTTGACAGCCTTTTGATGACTCTTGGTGCTTTTTTCATTTGGAGATGACAAACGAGATTTTGATGAATTTACTGTGTTTCTGTCTTCATCTGAATCAGATTCAATAGCCTTTTTTCTTCTTAAACTTTTGCTATCAATCCTAGATTCACTTGTATTAGATGAAGCTGTGGAGTTCCTGATTGAATTCAGTGTCCTGCTGTAAGTTTCTGAATCTGAACTGTCGCTAACTCTTGAAGAAGATATGTTATTTTCTCTATGAATATCACTTTTTTGGGTACTTGTCACAATCATTTCATCATTTTCTGAGTCAGAGTTTATAATTAATTTATTCCTCCGATTGTTACTATTCCCCTTACTTGACACTTGACAGTTTTTTCTAGGCACATTAATACTTGTGTTCCCATCAGTATTCTCTTTGTCTGATATCAAGTCTTCATTTCTGCCCTCACTACTTTTAACAGACTCATCTTCTGAATGACTACCCTCAACACTCTGTCTTCTTCCACTCTGCAAGTGTTTATCAGAACGTGACTGACTGTAAACATGTTTTCGATCTGATTTTTCATCATCTGAATCTGATGAAGAATCATTGAAAGAATTTCTGCTGATTTCATTGCCATCCTCTCTGAAACAATGAAGAAATCAACTGTAATTTAAAACAAATATTTATTATGGTCAAGACATACTTGATAAAAAAACAAAATTACTGTAAATAAATTTGTTTAAAGCAATTAACCCTTTTACTGCCGACGTGCGCAATTGCGCACGTTGCGATTTGTTCGAAAACTGCCGACGTGCTTCTTTGCGCACGCTGCCGTTTCTGCGAAAATCGCCGACGTGCGCTATAAAAGCCGTCTCGTATTTGTTTTATACTGGTTTTCAATGTTGTCCAAATGCATCGAAATTCAGCTGTGTTATTCATTACTATATGGACAACACACAGAAAACAGGTTTTATAATCTATGGAAGCCATTTTTGTTACTGAACGTCTTTGGTTATAACTCGAGTTTGGTTTGATGAGGTTATGGTCGATCTCGTTAGTCGTGAGTTCCACTTGTGTTGTTTTGTGTTTTACACTTTATTTGACATTTATATTTGTAAATCTACATATTTTTACGATTAATAAAATGAGTAAGAGAAGAAGATCACCTGCAAAAAAGGTGTTCATCCCACATGTTTTGGGGAACACAAGTGCTAATCAGCAGGCCTATGAACCTAAAAATGTATATATATTTGTAAATATTGATCAAAGTGCCTTTTAACTTTAATTTTCTATTATATATTATATTTTCATATCAATGGACAGTGATTTATGTAATAAAGTGATTTATGTATTATAAAGTGATATAGTGTTATCAATAAGTGTTATCTTGAAATTCGAGGATATTGCACAAATTTCAAAAATTCATCACAGCTTCAGTATTTTTCAAGGTGTGTTCCTAAAACTTTTTGGGAATGTTTATATATAATTACTATACAATAAAAAATTATAATTATGGTGGTGGTTTAATATTTAAATATAGTTGTTAAAGTGCAAACTCAAAAAATAATTTTTATTTATTTAAAATTTTTGTTTCATGACATAATATATATATTTTTTAATGACAGAAAATGTTTAAATTATTTTTTGTGGCAAATTACAACTTATAAGGAAAAAACAAGATAAAGTTTATCAATTTATGATAAAAAATAATGAATCCATGATTTTTTTTTTAAATCATTACATTTTAGTCAATTTCAGCCCGGCATTTTTAGCAAGTCAGTAAAATTAAAGTCTGGCATTTTTCAACAAACTAAAAAAAAAGTGTCCGGCAGTAAAAGGGTTAATTGGTAACAATGTTTGAAATATTTCTTAATGTGTCAGTCAATCATCAAGTAATTCCTCATCATATATATTCTATATCACTCTGCAATAATTAATTCTATAAATTCCAATATTATGAACAAGTTAGTTATTTCAAATTTGTACAGCACATAATATGAAACTTACGACCATCCAAAACAGATGATTTGGAAATAATCATATTCTTGGAACATATTTGTCTTTATACAAAATAGACAACACTGTTAATGTTTTAGATACAATAAAAACACACACTAACAAACAGCTGAGACCAAATTCTACTAATATTGTCAACATGCAGGAAGAGCACATATATTTTAATTATATAACTTTGAACTAAAATTTACTTCATGATTATAAACAATTTCCTTAAATAAAAACACCATCAGTGTGAAAAATTTAGTAATCAAATAATTTTTTTTTAGTTTCAATTTGATCTATAGTTCTATAGGTTCTATGACTTGAAACTCATAACATAGCACACTTGCTAATCTGAGCCAAGATATTTCAAGATCATTGAAATGCTTGGTTTTTTAATGTTTATGAAAATAGATTTATTTTTTTTTAATGTATAGTAATTTTGATCAAATATACAAACACACAGATTTTTAAAGAACCTACACATATCTCTGTGGTAAGCCTGGTTATGTAAGCAAGTAGACAGCATATATTCTCTTCTTACATATCAATGTAATATAGAGCTAGATTTTATTACCTAGAGCGCTTTTGAAAACCATGTTAAAGTAATCACTGGGCTCAAAGATAAGAACATTGTTGATACAACCCAAGAACTGTTGATTCATAAATGAATTTTAATTAGTTAGTTAATATAACATACTGATATATGTTAAGAAACTTCATCACATTTTTTAAACCTTAAAAATAACTGGTATGACACAACTACAACATAACGTCATGAAGCTGACTATTGGATGTTAATCACGACAGCAAGCAAGTGATACATAGTGTTAGTTATGAAACCAGCAATCTCACTCTGTTGCAGAATAAATCATTACTCAGTTCAATAAAAAAAAAAACTATTAGTAGGGTTGGGTAAAAATGTAGCTACATAAAAATGCATAATACAACTTTTAGTCTAAAATTGTTAGTTTATTCTGAAAGTGTTTTAAATTTGTGTTGTTGTTGTTGTTATTATAAGTAGGGTTTGACTGATTCCGATACTCAATACTCAAATATCTTGATAATTATCAGTATCAAGGTATAAACGATTCTCAATACCGTCTCTTTTCAATATAGTGTGATGCCAGTCAGCTGCGTCTATTGGTGGCATTAAACAAATCATTAATCGCTAAAACTTGTTTTTATACTACATTGTGTTAGAACTGAATTTACATAAAGACTTCAAGGGCTATATAGCCCAGGGCAGAAGATTTTCAGAAGTAGCAAATTGAGAGGAAAATATTTAAAAATTAACTGAAAGTAAAGATCAAAAGAAAGGAATAAAATGTATTAAGGCAAAACATAGTGCTAAAAAAACAGGCTCTAAAAGTAATGTTGCTAGAATTGAAATAGGCTACTGTTACTTTTCATAGTATAACAATATTAAGTTGCGCTACTGACGTAACATGATGACTCATTATGTAAAATGTAACTCATGACTCTAGGTCCCCTTTACACTGCAATCTTCGTACAGACTACATTGTGTGTCCATGATAATGACTGTAACCTGATCAATTATACTATAAAACAAATGTAGTAATTTCTTCTAATTAATGACTCAGTGTGAACTTTTGACATCTTTGGCAACTGACTACAAATTTCAGGAATAATTTCTCCCCAAAGTATGAGTGAAATTATACCAGAAGTGTTGAAAACAATAAATTTTGAAACTCCTTAAGGATAACAATAAGGTATTATGAATTTGTTTTTTGTAAAGTAATAAAACTACTTGTACAAAATAGAGTGATATAAACATTATGAATAGCCCCCAAGGCTCTGTTTTAGGCCCAATACTCTTCATCCTCTTCACTAACAACTTCCCACAATTCATTCAACAATACAGTGATACAGTCATGTATGCTGATGACACTGTACTGCTACTTGGAAGACCCAGACCAGAACATTTGGATATAGACAGCTTTGTAGCCTTAAACATGGCAATACAATACTGTCACAATAACGACCTGGTTGTTAATGAAACTAAGACACAGCAACTAATACTGGGACGACAAAAACAGGATGTGTCAGGACTACCCGACCTTGGAGTAATTTCTTCTTGTCGATACCTAGGAGTTACTCTGGACGACAAGCTATCCTGGAGACCTCATGTGGATACTCTCTGCCGTAGATTAAGCACAAGACTCTACGTAATACGAAGAGTTAAGAACACCAGTGACATTGATACTGCAAAAATAGCTTACCACGCATTGTTTGAGTCTCAATTGCTATGGGATTGCAGTGTGGGAAGGAACCACAATGGGAAATTTACAGCGAGTACTTGTGCAACAAAAACAAGCAGTTAGAAGCCTTAAAGGTTTGGAACCAAGAGCATCCTGCAGAGAAGCCTTCCGGGAACTCAAAATTATGACAGTAATCAACCTCTATATCCTAGAAGTAGTCTCCTACGCTCACATCAAAATGCCAACAACAGTGAGAAGCGGAGTACAAATTCACCAGTACAATACAAGACATGCTACTAACTACTGCCTTCCAGTACACACCCACGCCTCAACGGAAAAGAAATCAAGCTACATCGGTGCGAAGATCTGGAATTCACTACCAGAAGCCCTCAAGAGGATAGACCGACAGCGGTTTAGAAAAGATCTGTGAGCCTGGCTGCAAGACAACCCATTCTACTCCGTCACTGAGTTCTTTGAATGGAGACCACAGAACAACCCTTAGTGTACAACTTTTTGATTCTTGTTGTCTTCGTGTACGAAATGTATTATTATGTAAACTGACGCAACTACTGATCTTGAAGATCATGTAAATAAAGTTTTGTCTTTGACTTTCGTTACTTTTCAATCTTTAACACAAGTTGGAGTGAAGAGTATATCATATTTAATTTTCATTCTTGCCATTTCTTTGTTGTTGTTTACATATTGGTTAGTTTGTTTATGTTTCTTTCTGTTGCAAGTATGTAATATTAGTTGAAATTATTATTAAGTCAAGTAGTATAAACATGTTTTGAAAAGTATTTCTCTTTCACAGGAGTGATGTGAAACAAATGATTAGTGTTTTATTTAAAAAAATAACCCAAGTTTCGTAATCTATTTCGGTCTAAGTTGAGAGTGTCAATTTTATATTTTAGCAAATTTTATATGTTGAATTTTACCAAAATTATAATTTGAAATGGATATGAACTATTTAGAACAATCTAGTGATGTAACAGAGTTGTTAGAAAGTGAACCAGTAGACCATGACAGTGGTGGTGAATCTGATTAGGCCTAGTGTAAGATCTCAGTGCCCCAACCGAAACTAGGTTTATAATTGTACATTTTTATAACAATTAAGAATATGTGTTCACAATACAAAATGTGTTTAGTGGATATATAAAATGGTATTTTTTCAAATAGAAAGAACATTTTAACATTGCTCCTAACTCTGAAGATATAAAGTTTGACATGTAAAAAATTTATGTTTGTCTGGATTCATAAATATGATGAGTTTATATGCTACATAATTTTGTACTTGTTATTGATAAATTATATGTTATTGCCAATCTTGATGTGATATATTATATAATATTGTTTCTTGTAAGGAATAAATATTACTATTGTATTATAGTATGTTGCCAGGGTAATGTCAATTTTCATAAAAACATGCTCTGTTGCAAGTTTTATCAATATAAAAAAATGTATTCAATAAGTCCATCAAACTATATATTTTCTGAAACTAGAGAAGTGTATAAATAATTTTTATGTTTTGGAATTTTGATTGTAATACAAATATACCACTTTTTTACGTTGGTCCTACCCCCTCTAAAACAAAAAAATATATAAATAGTTTCAAATAAAAAATAGAATTTTACTTATAAAAGTAAGCATAGTAAGAAATGTTTTTAACAAAAAAAATATATAAAATCATGAATAATCAAATAACATTTAGTATTTTTTATCAAATATCTTTGCAAAACCTGGAAAAGTGGCCTACCAATAGAGGTAATTTAGTTGCCAGTTCATGGATTAAGTTTGAAATTATTGGTTAGCTGCTCTTACTGGCCAGATTTGCTTTAACAGTAACAAAACAAGACCGTTTAGCATAATATATTCTTGTTACAAATGACACAGGAATGGGTATCGAATACAGAATTGAGACCAAAACAATTTTGGTGTTGGAATCAGAATATAATTTTTTTTATCGACCCTTCACTATTTATAAGTAAACCTTTACATATGTAAGTGTCAAAAATATGACTGCAACCAGCATTTCTGTATTATATAGTAATAGAGGGATTGGCAGTAAAAAGGCTAAGGATCAGGCACATACAGTTTTTATGTTAGAGTTTAAACAAAATAAATAACATATATTTATAAAGACAATTACCTCGTAATTTTTTTGGGTCTCTTTTTCGTCAACTTCTTCTTTTTTCCTGAAGGTGATTCCTGTGTGGCTCTTGGAATACCAGGAAATTTGACCTGTTCCTCTACATCTTCTGCAACAGATTTAGTCTTTTTAGCATTAATTTTAACGATACTCAACATTTAACTACTATTTTTATTAAAGCACTAGTTTTGACATTAACAGTATTAGTTTGAGAACAAATTATTTATTTTAATGATACTAGAATATTAAAAAAAATTAATATTGCATTTGAAGCACCTGTAAGGGAGCATTGTATTACACCATTAGCATTATTACCAAACATTATAAAACTTATTTTTATCAGTCTCTTCATTGTGAACTTTCGTAGCACAAGAAGAAATACTTAAAGAATTAAATTTAGAAATAAAACGTGTTTTAACTTATTCAAGTGAAATTTTACAAAAGACTACAAAAATATGCATTATAAGAAGAATTTTTTACCTTTTTGTAGTAATATCACAGTTGGAATCCTCAAATTATTCATAGTGACTCTATATAAAAAAATAATGTCAGAGAGCAGACATATAATGTATATATATATATTATATATATATATATATATGCTTTAGTTAATAAACTTGTCTGTGTTGTTTATTATGTGCAGGTAAATGCAGTGTATGGTATTATTTTGTGAATTTGACACATACTTACTTTTAGTGCCTCCAAACACATTAAATTTGGTAAGACAAGATGCCTGCTGTGATTGGATGTACCAAAGAATTTTTTATAAGATTGGGCATGTCAAGGTGCGTTGATGTGATTGGATGTTTCAAGATGCTTTGATAACTGCATTTCAAGAGGTTTATATTTCCACATAGTTTACATAAGTTTACAATATCAATAATTTAGATAACAGTGTTACAAGAACAATACAAAATATCATAAATATCAAAATATTTAATTATAAATAACATAGCAATATTCATGCTCTAAGCTACAAAAACGTAACAATTATAAAAGTACAATATTATATTACAAAATAGAGGACCCGTGCAATCATTACCGAAATAAAGGGGAAATAAACCAACCGAACAGATTATCTAAAAGCCTACGTAACAGAAGAGTTGCCTCACATACAGATGGAGGTGCTTTTTATTAGATAGCAATTTTTTCACGAGGCAGGAATATAATTAACACAATCACTTAACAATTTAAAATAACTGAGATTATATATTATATGTTGTTGTCTTGTAAGATTCATTATATGAGGTAGTCAAAAATACCCAGCATTTATCAATTACAATTAACTGAAAATATGTAAAATGATTTACCCTGTTTTCCTCCAAAGTAAATAAATTCCTCCTGCATTCATACACGTGTTTCACCTTTCATACAACTGTTCTAAATACTTCTAGAATTCATTTTTAAAAGCTTTTTCTATTAGTTTTGGTTCCAGTGTGCAAACATAACAAATTGAAATGGAATAATTGCTTATGCAAGGATGCACAAGGGTACAAAACTGTGATCTAGTGGAAAAACAAAGATATACGTGATTGTTAGCGTGTAGAAAGAACTTGAGTGCCGCTCGGGTAGTTCCCCACTGGGGTAATACAGACAGATAAACAGTTTGTGCTAACATGTTCAGCATACAAAATATTAGTCCGAAACATTGTGGCTTGAGTCGACGCTTACAACTCATTTTACTACTATTCTAAAAGACTGTTTTAGAACATGGAAGCTAATAACAAACCCCACAAGACGGAATTCACTCATTTTTATTTCAACTACATAATTTTTTAACTACATAAGCTAAGTGTAAATCTCTTTTTGTAATAAACAAACACCCACTGCACTTTTATAGGAGTTATATTAGGATCACTCTTTGACATTCAAAAAGAGTGTTCAAAATACTACAGGAAAGGTTTGACCAGAATAAACATGCTGCTAAGTGTTATTATCTAATTGGGAGTTTCATGGGCTAATAACAAATATCTGCTTATTTTAGCTTTGTCCTTTGAATTATTAACGGCTGAATTTTGTGCTACACTGTTATTCAACAGCACTCACATTGGAAATGTTAAACTTATCAACATGAGAACAATTATTGCAGCAGCTTCATTTTACTGACTCCCTGTACTGTGTAGTAATACTCCTTCAGAAATCTGACACAGAGATTAGTAATATAATGTTAGCACATGTAATTAGCCTGCGACAGGGTTGCAGCCCTCCAGTCTGTAATATAGTGTGGCTTGGTCCGTTCCTTCAAGAAAAAAATTACAACTATTTCTTGAATTAAAAATGATAAGAGGGAAGGGTCATGAAAGAGATCCAATTTAAGGATGAATTTTTTTCTTAAAACATTAATTTACTTACCAGGATTAACATTAGGCAATGTCCCCTCCAGGGCATCTTTTATCAGACCAATTCGTCTGGTTAAATCAGCTGCCTTCCAACGTCCAGGTATCCTCCAGTACGTTTCCTGGAAAATATTTCATTTTTGCTACATATTAACTCAAATTTGTGTAAGTCAGATTTGTCAGCCCAGTGCTCACTTATGTGAGCGGCAAACTCAGTAACTGGAACTGGGCTATTCTTTGATTAAGATACATTAGCTAAGACAATGTAGAGTTCATAATTAACTTAATGTGAGTGAAATTCCAGCAAAGAACAGTTTGTATAGAACGAAAATTGTTTAGAGCATCTGACATGAAACTGGATAGAGCAGCCAGCACAAAAATAGTCTGGAAATTTCTGGTAAGTCTGAATCCCCCCTCTACTCCACGCCCAACACCGCTGCCAATTTTAAGTTATGAAAAATTACTGATCCATCTCAGCATATGTTGCAATAAACAAACATCATCATCTGTCAATGTCAACAGAATATGAGAATTCATTCACCAGCTAGCTTTTGCAGACGTCAATTAAGTGGACAGTATGTCTGTGGGAGCAGCTGGCGGTCAGCAGTGACAACCACTTCAAAATGCCTCAGATAATCACAATCTTAGCCATTTTAACTGAAATAACAATAAATTATAAAAAGAGATACGTTAAATTTTCAATCTTAAAAATAGACTAGAATTTCAGTTAAATTATGACAACATACAAATTGAAATTTTCAATGAATACATCTGTAAAAAGTATGTTATAAATTGTTTTTTGGTAATTTAAAAAATACTTTAATATTTTATTAGCAGACGTGAACAGTGTGACAGCAGGAGGTCTATCGTAACAATATAAAGAGGAAAATACTAAAATAGAAATTGTGATTATTAGAAGGTTTGTTTCGTCAGTTAAATGATGCTTGTTTTGAAAACAATAGATGATTTCCCAAACATCTGCTTTATGCCTGTGACTGGTGAAGGCTCATCTACATAAGAGAATAAAGAGGTTAATAATCTCCAGGTTACTGTACTGGATTTGTGACAGTGCTTGGAATGCTGATGTCGTACCTGATCTGTTGGTTTGTCAATGGACAATATATCGAGCAGCTGGAGAAAGGTGGGATTATCCATTGCCTGTATACAAGATGCAGTGAGAGGCAATAAGGCAATGCCTTCCTCATCATCTCCATTGTCGTCCAGATCATCCAACACTTCCTGTAGCGATACCTTCAGCCATTCCAGAGCCTCCTGCATTTCTGCACACCATAACAGCAAATTACCAAGACCGAACTACATAGTTCTAAATTTATAGCCTTCTCCAGATGAGATAATTTGATTTAATGCTTACACTGGAAATCATATCCACCACAAACTTGAACATCACTGGAAAAACTACTTAAGGTACTGATTTATTTTTATAAAGCTTCACTATAATGTTCAATCACATATCAATACAATATTTTCAGCTTTTGTTAAGCTTTTCAAAACTTGTATACACCATTGAAAATGTCAATACAAAACTTACTATGAACCATTATTTCCAGAAAACATGTTATCCTTTTTGTGATGTTTTACATAAGGTTTGTACATTTTTGTAAGGATTTAAAGGTTTTATAATTTTATTCACACTACCCTATTATATAAGTGTGTGAGAAGTTTCTTAATTATTAAATTTAATAAATAAGCAAAATTTTGTAAACTAAAACACACACGCATATACAGTATATATAAAACGGATGAAACAGCCTATGATTAAGTATTAAATACATTAACACTATTCATAGAGAGCATGTGTATACGTATTCCTGAATCAAACATATCAAGAAATCTGAAATGTAACAGATCAAACATGTTGCACTTCATGTACTCGTCAGCAGAGTAAAAAGCTTTTGTCATAAGCCAAGTTGCAATCTTTAATTTAAACTTATTAATTGGTAGTTCTCTTATAGCTAATGTTGTTGGGAATTGTAAGTATTAAAGGTCCGAGTTAGTCTTATATATATATATATATATATAAATACAAGCAAGAGTCATTATTTTAAAATTACAAAAAGACTGTCTGCAGGACTCTTGATTAAAAAGATCCGCCATTAACCTGATTGCCTTTTTTTGCCACAAGAAAACTTTTTTGGAGGCACCACAGTTGCCCCATAGACGGGTACCATAACAAAGGTATGGAACAGTCCAAAGTAGGTCATTAAGGTCACTCAAGTAAACCACCAATCAGGAGGAATAATGTT
>NW_025780437.1:0-48610 GCF_021130785.1 Homalodisca vitripennis | reverse complement strand
ATGTGAAAGTGTTTGTTCCAGAGTAAACTTCAGGTTTGTATGCTTTGCGGAATCTGGCAAAACACTGTTCTCAGGATATCCTGAGAATGGCTTATTTTGCCCTTGTTTATCCGCACCTTGCATATGGAGTAAGACTCTGGGGCAGCTGTGCAAACAACAAACTGTGTACGAATCATTTCAAAATTAAAGAGAAGAGAGTCGTGCAGGGATTGCCTTCAGGGAGCTTGGTTTACTGACCTTGCCCTGCCTCTACATCTTCGAGGTGGTGGTGTTCTGTAAATCAAAGAGCAAATTGGCTCAGGGTAGGAACATTCACCAGTATGAGACAAGAGGCAGGGACAACAACTATCGCAGTCAACCACATCGAACGGTTGGCGTCTCATAATTTGCCATCGCAGGCTGGTGTTAGGTTGATTAATAGGCTCTCTGAGGATCTTAAAAACATTGGCATTACCAAAAAAAATTTAAATCTCGTCTTCAATGCCTATTGGTTGTCAGGCGCTTTTGACACGGTATGTGAGTTCATGGAAAGCCGACCGTAAATAGACAATTAAAATCGAAACACGTTTTTAACAGGATCCGATTAGCCATTGCATGTTTGTCTGGATGAGTAACTTTTTGTATGTATAATTGTGTGCGAATGAGTAGATATGCTAATACATTGGGCTAATACAGACTGCTTCTATACAATATTGTATGCTGTTTAAAAGGCAATAAAAGACTGATTTGATTTGAAAAAAAACACTTTATTCAATGTTCTACAGTATGCCCTGTACAGAAACCCGGCAAATCTTGGTCCGAGAAATGGTGGGGGATTTTCCCCTCATTCGAGTATTTAGTTCGTTATACTCACGCTAGGCGAGCTACTGTACAATCAAATGAACTTTACAGGCAAAGCAGCACTTCTAGGTCCAGGATGTTTACACGCTCTATACAGAGCCTCGTAAACTTGCGGGTCCGGACCAACCACGTTCAAGGCCCGGACCAGCATGAGGCGCGATGACCAACAAGGTACGCACGATTTACGCTCCTGTGGACCAGCAAGTGCTGAGGTTCTAAACATTATATATATATATATATATATTATATATATATATATATATATATATATATATATATATTATATGAGCATTTTTGGATACTAATACTGATATAATAGTACATACTCCTACTAATATGTATATCTTAATTTTTTAGTATTTAATATTTATCGTGCTATTTGATCATATATGAAATATTTTATAGATACATTAGTATCTAGAGAACAACACTAAAACAACATATTAATTGGAATGATAAAAAAGTAAAACATAGTCTTACAAGAGGAATTAGAAGGAGACGGAGAATGAAGTAGTGGACTAATTGACCCTATAGTCGCTTAAATGAGCTAATACAGCGGCGTGGGTCGTTGGGGCCTACGCCTGGTGGTGTAATCGGCCCTATTTTGAACATCGTAGGATTCATTCAATTAAGGTCCGTAGGCCCAACGACCCCGTTCAAATATTATTGCTTGGTATTCATTCACGGTTCAATTACACCACTAACCGTTGGTCCTACGAACCTATACCTGTAAATAAAAACTACAAGGTACGTTGGGCTAACGACCCTATATTTACAATTTAAAGATACTAAACAAATAGGGTCGTTGGGCAAACGAGCCAGTGGAGTAATCGAACCTATGTATGTTTGTAAAATGGGTCGTTAGGCCAACGGCCCTCTGTAAAAATTACATTTCTTCTTCGGGTTCGTTGGGCCAACGATCAGTGGAGTAATCGAACCCTCCCCAAGTAATCAATTACAAGAAAGACGGGGGTTCAGGTCACAGCTTGTTCGCTAGATTGTAGTCGTTGTCTACTCTGAAACGCCTCGACATTGGGTTACATAGGTTTGGTCTAACCATCATAAAACTCTCAAAGAAAATAGTGGAGGCACTCCACACACTCATCATCATCCCCACTTCATCGATCCTCACTCACAATTAAACGGATCAAATAGCGTAAGATACAATATCCGGGATTGATCAAATCGTGATTCTAAAAACTGTTAAAATTATTTCTTGATTTCTTAAATTCTTAGACAGAAAAGTCGGGGTTTTAGATTTTCCTCTTTCTACAACGAAGTCTTTTTTCTCGTTTTTCCTCGGCGCATTACATTTCCGGCTTATTCCCAGTTTTCTCCCGGTTGGATGGCCACTCTGTAGGGATGCTACGGGCATACAGGGGAATGGTCGTCCCCTCCGACCACCCTTAAACCAAAATCGAAATATTTTTTATTGCAGCGGTAGTATGTACATTGTATGGCAAACGTCATTACGGGGTTTATAAAATTCCAGGCATTCATACACACAATAAACATACATACATAAAATTTTTCAATCACGCTTCTTTGATTCATCGCCAATGCAACCCACTTAGTACAGTCTTCTAATTGGGCGGTCTCCCATTTGAATATCCAAAACTCACCCTCATTATAGAATGCTTGAGACACCATGAATCTTTTGAGGCGAGTCTTTAACGCCTTAAGCGTTGGGGAATCTTTAATTGAATTGGGCAGTCTGTTGAGGAGATGCACACCCGCTTGTAAGGGTAGGCGTTCATAAACTACCGTTCTGCTCCATAAAAGAACCTTTTATCCTTTTTAAGCCCCGGTAACATTTATCCCTCTCCCAGAACCTCACTGGAACACCCAGATAATCCCCTGGGTGAATTAAATCACCCTTATCTACAGTTAATGATTACTGACTACTTATTCTCGTAACAGAAACAATACCCACAAGAAAAGAATACCCTTATCTATGTACCACCTGGTAACATTTGCTCCTTCCTGAGATAGCTAACCATACACGTAGATCCGCTTAACTCCCAGTAAAACTTAATCTCTAATTTAAATATAAATGCCTAATCTCTTTTCTTCAGCTTATTCCCGAATCTGGCCTAGCGAGTCTATGGCCAGTTTTTAATATACGTTACTGTATTAAAAGACTATAGTATATTAATCTTGTACGTATATTGATTACGGATAAATGCTTAGTATATAAATATATAGCTCTCTTTGGATTTACTAGCTTACGTCGAAGAGTGGCGCGTAGATATGCACTAGTCACGGTTCTAGCTAGGCGGTTCAGTCTGAAGCACTAGCAAGTTATTGACGTCATACAAACTTCGACAGCCTAACTTAGCTTGAGGTTGCTCTGTCTGTAGCAGGAATAAGTTATTGTCGTCATGTAAACTTCGACAGCCTAACTTAGCTCTAGGTTGCTCTGTCTGTAGCAGGAATAAGTTATTGACGTCATGCAAACTTCGACAGCCTAACTTAGCTCTAGGTGGCTATGTCTGTAGCAGGAATAAGTTATTGACGTCATGCAAACTTGGACAGCCTAACTTAGCTCTAGGTTGCTCTGTCTGTAGCAGGAATAAGTTATTGACGTCATGTAAACTTCGACAGCCTAACTTAGCTCTAGGAGGCTCGGTCTGTAGCAGGAATAAGTTATTGACGTCATGCAAACTTCGATAGCCTAACTTATCTCTAGGTTGCTCTGTCTGTAGCAGGAATAAGTTATTGACGTCATGCAAACTTCGATAGCCTAACATATCTCTTTACTTTCTCACTCTCAGTATCGGTTTCCGCGCGGTTTTTGAAATGAAATGAAATGAAAAATGCCTTTATTTACAGAGGCGAAGTTAGGACTTAAAAGTCCTCTCTACCACTTAACCTCCAAAAAAAAAACAAACAAAGTAAAATATTATCATACCTATTACAACATTGTAATTGACACTTAAACTAAATCACTTTAATAATTAATTACATATTGGATGTAACATAATAATGTATATATATATATATAAATTATAATTAAAATTAACCATTTAGATTAAACTCTAACATAAATCTCTTTACAGGCAACTAATAAAACTATCCTATCCTAATCAGCTTTCATTCCCCATCCACGCAACTCACATACAGTTACCACAAGTGTGACCACAAGAACCACCAACCGTCACTCCCGCCGAGTCCGCAGCAGAAAGGCCCGAACCTCCGCCCCAAAGCGATCACGCTTGTCAATAGTTCTGATGTTGTCTGGGAGAGCGTTCCACAATCGACATGCGGAAACAGTGAAAGATTTATTATATAAGGTTGTCCTATGAATTGGAGTTGATAATAAAGATGCACCCCTACGAGTTCTACGTGCACTAATATCAGACATAAAAACGAAACTTTGGGCCAAATAACTTGGACAACCATTGTGGATTAGTGCGTGCAACAGACTAAGTACATGAAGATCTCTAAGTTCTTTGGATTTTAATAGGGATAATTGCTCAAAGTAAGGAGATACGTGATCATCACGTCGTAAGTTGAAAATAAACCGAATACAATAATTCTGTGCACGCTGAATTTTACTAGAAAGGTCAACAGTCATGTCATTGATCACCACGTCACAGTAATTGAAGTGAGGTAAAACTAGAGTTTTCACCAACATCACTCTAACATCCAACGGCAAGTATTGTGCAAATCGCTTGAGGCCATGTATACAGGCAAAAACCCTATTACAAATTTGTGACACCTGATCAGCCCATCCCAGGTTTTTGTTGATAGTTATTCCCAGGTTTTTTACTTTTTCATTGTAAACTATTTCTTTATTGTTCAGTATCAGTCTTGGAGCAGTATTAATGTCAATTTTAGTAATAAGCCTTTTATAGCCCATTAAAATACAGTTAGTCTTGGTTTCATTAAGTTTCAGTCCATGTCTGCAAGTCCAGTAAGCTATTGAATCAATATCAGAGTTCATTACCTGTACACAAGTGTCCATCTCATTAGGTGAAAAGTGGCGGTAAATTTGTAAATCGTCAGCGTACAGATGGAACTTTGAGTGTCGGATGCTAGTAGTTATGTCATTAATGTAGAGTGTAAAAAAGAAGTGGTCCAAGTACAGAACCCTGAGGCACCCCTCGGGTGACAGGTTTCCACTCGGAGCACCCATTGTCAGTCTTGACACGCTGCTGTCGCTCGGAGAGATATGACCCCACCCACCTGACACAACCATCAGAGAAACCATACCTCTTCAATTTGATCAGTAAAAGAGGGTGATACACGCAGTCGAAGGCCTTGGAAAAATCGAATAGAGTCAAAATTGTAGCTTGTCGCTTGTCCATAGCAAGTCTTATATCTTCTGTGATTTTTAAAAGGGCTGTGGCAGTACTGTGGTGAGGGCGAAACCCAGATTGAAATACCGACAAAATATTGCCACTGTCAATAAAACGGGAGAATTGTTGGTGGACTATTCTTTCTAAACACTTGGATAGCGCAGGCAGTATACTAATAGGTCTTAAATCAGATGGAGCTTTAGGGGAAGAACACTTATTTAAGAGACGGATTTGAGCTCGCTTCCATATATCTGGAAAAGTTGAGGACATTAAAGATTTATTAAATATTGCAGTAATAACTGGGAGGGTGACTGGCAGAGTGCTCTTAATGAACTTGATTGGAATGTTGTCGGCCCCGACTGCATTGCTAGACATCCTCATGACCGCCCTGAACACCTCAGCCTCAGTCACCGGAGTGAAAGAAAACTGATGAACAGGTCTGTCAAGAGGAGAAGACTCCAGCTCTATGACATAATCACGAGCACGGGACAGATCAATGGGGACGTTAGCAAAAAAGTTATTGATTATATTTGGATTTAAATGGGTTTGTTGGTCACCATCAGATTTGCCCACTCCCAGCTCTTTCAGTTTCGTCCACAGGGTTTTAGTTGTTTGTTTCTGAGAAAGAGAATTGTAGTAAAAATCTAATTTTAGAATTTCTAATTTGTTGCTGTGTCTGATTTCTCAGTCTTTTATATAAGCTCCAATCGTGCTGATTCTTTGTTCGCTTAGCCTTGCGGAAAGCAGTGTCTCTCTGTCTTTGCAGATGGCGAATAAAGTCAGTAATCCAGGGAGCAGGCTTTTTTGTTACACGTTTGAAGACTATTGGAGCATGTTTATCAAACAATTGAAGAATTAGGGAATTAAATTGAAAAACCATATCATTCACGTCATGAGAAAATAGTATTTCATGCCAAGAAATATTGGAAGTATCGAAAATCAGAAGGTCAAGATCAATGTTTTTGTAGTTTCTGTATTTAATAAACTTTGGTTTGGGTTTGGGGAGAAGAAGTTTGTAGATGCAAAATATCAAATCATGTTTTGAAAGTCCAGGGGCAGGCAGTTGTCCATGGTGCGCAATGAGGGTCGGGTCACCGACAGCAATTATGTCCAGCCAGGTGTCGGCAGCGGCAGTATGGTGAGTGGCATGAAGGTGACTAATAAAGAAAAATTGATATTGATCTGTAAATAAAATAAATACTGATTGAAATAGTATAGTATTTGTAGACATTATATGAAACAAAACATTTTAAAGACAAATAGCTCTTGTAAGGTTCGAAAATGGCGCCAAAAGTACTAATTTTCATATCGTTTCGTTGCATTAAAGCATAGTGAACTCCTGTATTTGCTGTACGTTTTTAGGAAATACATTATTTACCCTAAAAAACCTTTTCTCCGTTACATGTTGTAATTTAGGTTATTCATTATAATACAGGTTAGTTAATTATCAAGGTTCAAAATATTTCGGTTCAATAATTATGTTATTCCACTTTCTTTTTTTTAATGTTCGGACTTTAATTCGCTGTTTTCTACCCTGGAACTAAAGTTTTATAGAGCCCTTAAGACCCATTCTCCATGTATTGCTAGAACAGCTGATTGGCCATCTAAAATCGTAGACTTTGATTCGGAAATTAAGTCTTTTAAACTTCCTCACAAATTCAAGCACGTTAAATCCTAGGATCTGGGTGGATAGTTGACTGGATGAGAGTTTGACGTACTGCTTCAGAGTAGTCAGGCTGGCGCCCCAACATGCATTAACCGCATTCCTGAGTTTGTTTGTTCAGGAATATTAACAGTAAATTTGGCAAGTAATCGGTGGAAGAGTTGCTGTACATATTTCCGTCAAGTGTCCTTGGAAAATTACGGGCCAACAGTTTAGATACCAGCAATACCGCACCAAGTATTGAGGGTCCAGTACCTTTGGTTGGCTACCTCTCGCATCCAGTGAGGTTCTGAAAAGCTCAGAAACTCGTGTTGTGGTGGTTCACATCTCTATTGTTTTGGCAGGTTGTTTCTTCGCGCCACAAAACGCTGGGGGAAAATATTCATATTCGTGCACGTTATCATTTCTCCCGAACTTGGTCAAAAAGGTTCAGCAGCTGTGGAGGACAAGCTTGTCCATACGGGTAAAAAGTAACTGAACTACAACAACGTGTTCAGATTAACTAAAAAAGGTTAATGATAGCTGGCATTGTTATTGGTTTGTTACTAAACAAACCATCCCAGGCCACTAATAAATAGACCGCAATTAATGTTTAAATTTGTTGTGAATTAACACTTTTAGTGTACGGAAAGTGTAAAAAAGTGGTAGACAATTTAAATTTTGAATATCAAAAGGCAAATTTAGGAGAACACAATAAGGTGCTTAATGCAACAAAATGTTGCAAAAATTAGTATTTTTGATGGTGACATGCATCTTTATTTTAATATAGTGTAATAATAATTGTTAGGCGCTTTTTTATAACCTTAATGTTTGTATGTTGAAAGACTGGTGGCAATTTGCAACATTCTCCCTACATTTTTTTTATATTTTAAATCAAGCATAGATACAATTCGTTATCATTTTACAATTCTTGATGAAAATATTGATTTGCCGAAAGATAAATATAAGGTACATGGAACGAAACGACGAACGTAAATGCTCCAGAGTGAAAACAGTATTATTTACGAGTAACTGGCTGACACAATAAGTTAAAATTTTTGACAGAAATGCTAACAATCATGAAACATTGTTAATTGTTTCTATGGTAATCTATGTTAAATATTTAGTCAAAATTCGAAATTAAAGCGTAAACATGCTACAACATTTAGGTCCCATTTTATTATACATATACGGAAATACAGCTGCACCCAAATTGTTCTAAATTGCCCTCCACTATGATTGATAGTCAGTTAAAGAGTTGATATTAGAACGTCGAGCAGTTTTACCCCATTTTAATGGGCCAAGAATAATGAGCCACCTCTGGTTCAAGATGGCCAGAGGTGATTGTATGCTTCCAAGCTGGAGAGTGCATTATAGTAAAGGATAGGAGGATAGTGAATCTTTCTTCAACAAAGCGCCCTGCTGGTCCCAGGCTGCATGGCTAAAGGGGGCCATTTACCCATAAAAATGATTTTTTTTTTTTTTAAATTTTTTTTTTCTGTTTTTATTTCTTAAACATTCTGGAAGACATGTTTTGACATTTAAATAAGTTTTTATTGACTAAATCATGGTTTTTTGTGTGGTTTTGTACATGCATACCACTGCCTGACTTCCCATTTTTTCGCCTGCATGCAGAAACCTTCATTATGCTACACCCAAATACAACTATCCAACAAAATTATTATTATTATACAATTATTATATAATTATTATATAATTATACAATATAACAGTGGTTGTTTCTCAGAGTTTTTGATTTGTTAGGTTGGCGAATACCAGCCAGAAACAATCTGATTTTTTCGTACTGGCAAAGCAGAAAGCCAGCTGTTTGTGTTTTGTTTACTTCTCTAGCCTTGCTTTGTTGTGGTCAGTAAACACAGTGTGTTAATTTTTGAAGTTTGCTTTTATTTTTCAGTAGAAAAGCACAAACTATAAATAGTGAATTGATATTAGTTTTATATGTTAGTGGAAGTGTTTGAAGGACGGTGCTGTCTTCTTTGATTTGTTTTGAAGGTAGACAGATTTGTTTTGAAGAATTTGGTGGTGAGCTTATGAATTTTTTGTATTGTTAGTGAAAATGGCACGATAAAACATTCTACTATTCAGAAAAGTGCTAGAACTAAGAGTAACAAAAAACTAAAAGCTGCTTTAGCAGCCAGTAAAAGATGGGGGCAAGTGGAAAAAACTTATAGGCCTACCACATCCTGTGATGATTCTAACCCTGTTCCCAGTACTTCTAAAACATCTGAGAATAAGAGTAATTTAATTAGGTCTACAAAATCATTAGGCCTACCTACTATTAGAGTAAATGATATAAACACAGCTTTTTACTAGGCGTAACTCGGAAAGTTAGCTGCGAGGATAACACAAGCCTTCACGGCCAGTACGCATAACACACCGGAGTACGCAGTGGTTGACATTAGGTGTTTGAAGCCTCTTGTTACTAGCCTAGCTTGCCCTCTATGCTTTCAACAAAATTTAGTTTTGAAGACATCAGACCAACGTGGGTTTGCAATAAAACTTACGATTTCATGTAGTACTTGCGAAGAATTAAAAGCTTCTTCTTTTACTTTCTGATACAATTGATGAAATCTAACAACTTTGATGTAAACCGTAGAGTTGTGAAAAGTTTTAACAGCATTAGGAAAAGGTTATGCTGCTGTAGAGCAGTTTTGTATGATTATGAACATGCCTATTTTGAGTAGCAAAACATTTCACAAGCATGCTTCAGTTGTAGCAAATACTGCCATTGATGTCAGTCAAAGTAATCTTGAAATGGCTCGAAAAAGAGTGCGTGAAGTATACAAAGAAATGGATTGTACTGTAACTGACGATTTCTGTCATTGATCTCGGTGTAAGCTACGATGGATCGTGGCACAAGAGAGGCCATACATCCAATTATGGCATTGGATGTGTGATAGAGCTACAAACTGGCCCTAGTCGTAGACTATTGCGTACTGTCAAAGTATTGTCAGGTGTGTGAAATTACTAAGACAGAGTTAGGTGAAGATTCTCCAGAATATAATATTTGGTTTAGTGGACATAAAGACTTGTGCTACAAAAACTATGATGGGTCATCCCCCCAGCAATGGAAACAAAAGCTGCGGAAATCCTTTGGCAGAGATCTTTGACCTATAACTTTCGTTATGTCACTATTTTGTCGGACGGTGATTCTTCTGTATTTGGTCACCTCCAGAGCCTTCATATATATGGAAATGAGTTAGTCCTAACAAAAGAAGAATGTGTTAACCACGTTGCCAAACGCCTTGGGACTGGGCTTCGCAATATTATTAAGACATGTCGTGCTAAAGGTATAACCTTGGTGGCAAAGGCTACGGAATGCTCAAGGAAACAACAATTATAAAACTGACAAAATATTACAAGAATAGCATCCTTAGGGAATAAAGATGACATTTATAAAATGAAAAGTGACATACTTGCCACTTTACATCATTGTACATCCACAGATGAAGCGCCTCGCCACTCAAAAATGTCCTGATGGAGAAAAGAGCTGGTGTTTTTACAAAAGGGCGCAAGCTACAAACGTTACACCTGGTCCGCATAAGGACAACTTGGGTACTGCCATCACGCCACAGGTTCTCAGACAACATCTTTCCTGTTTACCAAAGGTTAGTGGCAAAGGATTTGTTGGAAAGATGTGTAAAAGGAAGGACCCAAAATGCAAAATGAGAGTTTGCATGGTAACCATATGGAAAAAAGTGTCCTAAAACAAGAAACGTTTCGAAAAAGACTCTTGAGGGCGCAGTAGCTGAGGCTGTTTCACAGTTTAATTTTGGAAACTCTGTATTTTCATTGAGCATGAGTGCTGCTGGAGTCTCTCCTGGGAAGGTTCAGTGGTAGAATAATAAATATCAGAGACAAAAAGAGAGTTAATAGCACTGTGCGCAAGAACAATCTGCATTATCAAGAGATATCGAAGGAATTTGAAGCTGAAGAAGCAGAGACTAGAAGACAAGAAGAAGAAGAAAGAAGGGCCTACTTATGGAGCAGGGAACTTCTAGGAACTTATATCCTTATAAGTAAGTGTTTAAACTAAATAAAATGTAAGAATTGTGTCAAGCTTTTGTTTTTTGGACTTTTCCGAAAGTTTTAAATTTCTGTGTTTTGCGTCGCAGGAAACACTCTAACTTTTTTATTTGTTAATATTTCAACTTGAAATTTTTTATGTACTCTCCTAGATACTTTATCTACACACTGTAGCATGGAAATTACAAAATTACTACAAATAACCCCACAAAAAAATATCTTTTTGAAAATTTTTTTTTTTAAAAACCTGACTTTTTGAGGAAAAAAATTTTTTATGGTAATAAATAACTGAATTTTATTAAAACCCATGCTACAGTGTGTAGGTATTTGCTTACCCTACAATTAAAAAAAATAAATACTTAATTATCTATAATACTAATAAAAACTAGAGTGTTTCCCGTGAAAACAAAAAAAAACTGCTCTCCCCCCCCCTAAGGCAATGGGTGGGGGGGAAAGAAAGTTTTTTCATTGAAATTTTTTTTACAAAACTAACCAGGTTATAATAAAATAGTCAAATTAAAAAAAAATTATAATTAAAAAACTTTTGGTTTTTGGGTAAATGGCCCCCTGAAAGCAGTCGTGAAATCCCTCGTCTGGACACCATTCTTTGTCGTAGCGCTCTGCTGATCCCAAGGTCCATGGCTGACAGAAGTCGTGAAATCCCTCGTCTGGACACCATTCTTTGTCGTAGCGCTCTGCTGGTCCCAGGCTCCATGGCTGACAGCAGTCGTGAAATCCCTCGTCTGGACACCATTCTTCGTCGTAGCGCTCTGCTGGTCCCAGGCTCCATGGCTGACAGCGGTCGTGAAATCCCTCGTCTGGACACCATTCTTCGTCGTAGCGCTCTGCTGGTCCCAGGCTCCGTGGCTGACAGCAGTCGTGAAATCCCTCGTCTGGACACCATTCTTCGTCGTAGCGCTCTGCTGGTCCCAGGCTCCATGGCTGACAGCAGTCGTGAAATCCCTCGTCTGGACATCATTCATCGTCGTAGCGCTCTGCTGGTCCAAGGCTCAATGACTGACAGCAGTCAAGAAATCCCTCGTCTGGACACCATTCTTCGTCGTAGCGCTCTGCTGGTCCCAGGCTCCATGGCTGACAGCAGTCGTGAAATCCCTCGTCTGGACACCATTCTTCGTCGAAGCGCTCTGCTGGTCGCAGGCTCCAGTGCTGACAGCAGTCGTGAAATCCCTCGTCTGAATACCATTCATCGTCGTAGCGCTCTGCTGGTCCCAGGCTCCATGGCTGACAGCAGTGTCGAAATTGTTTGCGTGTCTCGATTTTTGCAGTATTTTTCACATATGTGCAGGTGGATCTTTCAAAATGTTATATGATGGAGTCGTCTTAGTTTTATAACACGAGACTAAGGGGTGGTGGAGGGTTGATGTTGATGTATGTTTCTTTAATAATGTAAATAAATGTTTAAAAACTAATTCTTGTACTATTATAATGCGTAAACTTCTAGAAATAAAATATTGAGTAAATAGAGAAATATCAAGGTTTACGCAGATGTTTTCAGATTGAAAGAGCAGCATTCGCCTATTTCAAATTAGAAGTATAATATCTCTTTTACACTCTTAACAAATACAGTTGGGATATTTCAAACTCGTATAATCTAATATATTCAAATAGCAAGGTATGACCTTACACCTAACAAATAGCTCTCTTAAAAGTTTTTTTTGTACTTCAAAGAGTGGATTTATCTTGGATGGTTGAGAAGTGGCACCAAAATTAATGTTCATGGCGTTTTGTTACATTTAGTATGTCGTTGTGTTCTGCCTTTACTTTAGGGTATTCCAAAGTTTCTACCAATTCTTTTTAAACACTTTACGTTTAAGGAGAGTTACTGTAAGTGTACCTGTTAGATTAACCTTTTAATAAAATGAGCAAATTCTTATCAAATGTAAACTTTTATGATTAATTGATTGATATCTCATCACTGACCTGTGATGGATGTGTTTGATAACAAATTAAATAGCAATGTCTGCTATGTTTTAACCTTTTTTATTAATCTACACAAGTGTTTGTACGTTTCGTTACATTTTACTGCCATGGTCATGCGTATCTTCATCGACTCTGAACCTTTCTGAACAAGTGATAAGAGATGATAATAATGTATTATCAGATTTTTTAGTTAGTCAGTGTTGTGCCGTGTCCTTGATGACGAGTATTGTTGTCTGTCTAATATGATGTCTATCACAAAGAAGAAGCTTTCTTTATGTTGACGGTGATAGGATATTAGGTAAATGTTTGCAGGACTACACAGCTGCTGCCGCGCTGTACGCTTGACGCTACCCGGACCGTGAATATTATTCACAAACGGTTTAACAAACACTTACTAGTAGTGTTCGTGAAACTAGAAACACACAACCGGACTACAACAAAGTGAACCAGCTCGCTAGGCCTGTAAGGAATGATAAGGCACCAGACCTTTTGGCTGCGATTCAGCTCACCCCTCATGACACAGTTATGAGAGTTTGTTACCGATGCAGGAATTAGCCAACGACAGTACTTAGGTCCTGAGGACAGTAAAACGCACCCATACCGGATTTCACTACATCAAGCATTGCATAGAGATGACTTCTAAGAATGAAATTTTATTTAGCAGCCCGTGATAACATGCACGAAGATTGATATTTAAGTTCTATGGTGAGACGAAGCAACTTTTCGGAGCAATGGAGAAATGAGCCGTCATAACTTGAGGTTTTGAAAAGTTTTTGAAAATCCCACTGGATGCGAGACAACCAACCTTAATACTTGGTGCGATAACCAAAGTATTGGCCCGTTTTTTTTAAGAACACTTGCATGGACATTTGTATAACGACTTCTCTGAAGCGGTGCTGACAAACTGTACCAGTCAACTCTCCCCTCCCCCAAATCCTTGGATTTAATGTCCTAAACTACTACTTGTTGGAGGCTTAAAATACTTGGCTTATGCATCAGGATCCAGGACTCGAGAAGACCTGATGCATCGAATCCGTCTGCCTTTCAATCAATAATGGAGAAGAGTTCTAAAGGGCTGTAGAAAACTTCTGTTTCTGGGTAAAAATCTGTTTGCGAAACAACGGATTACAGCTCTGACGTCTGTAAATGAGGTTAGTTTAATAACGCCATTGTCAGGCGTTAGAACCTCTATATCTAGGAATAATAATTACACCGTGTAACGGAAAAATTGCAAAAGTAAAAATTCTATTCACTAAAACCCTGCGCAAATACGGGAGTTCAAAACTTTGCGATGCAGAAAACGTTACGAAAATTAGTATTTTTGAACCATAAAACCAAATTTTAAATAAAAAATATTTGCTGCAAAAGAGCTATTTAAAAGTCGTAGTGAACAGTGTATTTAGTACAATTTTCACTTAAAAAAATTCATAATTCACTTATAAACTGTATCTACTTTTCACGAAGTTTTGACATTTGTACCAACAATATATGTTAGGTGTTTATCAGAAAGGTACGCTATACAGGTTGAGGTAGACCACCCTTATGCGATGTATAGCGTCTGAACCGAGAAACCTACCGTTTTAACGAAAGTCCCATAATTCGACCCCAAAGGATTCGGAAAAATTGTTTGCACCCAAATATTCCCCCTAAAGGCACTTTTAGAGGAAAGGTGTAGGGGTAATTTTTTAAAGATTTTCAAATTTAAAGCATCGTCTTTTTGTACTGCCGACTGAAAGTTCGGCAGTACCCCCTTTCTTAATAAAATGGAGCCTATTAGAGTTGATCAGATGCTGTAGTATAGTGAAAATGGTTTTATAAGCTGTAGGCCTATGTGGAGTTTACGTAAAATGCTGTATTCTCTCAATTATCATTATGTTATTTGGCTAACTATTTCGTTGGCAATGCCAGTTTGAGCTCAGCCAACAAAACTGTCTTACATACACTTCTTTTGTCCTTAAGCATCCAAAAAGACTCATTTACCGTAGATTTCGCACTTGGAAATTTTGGAATTTCCTACTTTTCTTTTATTTAACAATCCGTGGAGTAATTGTTCGGCTCAACGGCAGAGGATGGTGAAGTGACCTTTTGGAACACAGTTCACAAAGTCTTTAGGCTATTATTGCTCAATTCATGAGGTCGAGCCACGTGTACGTGTCCCTGGTCTGGCGAGGCAAGGTCACGGGGCAATGTCATCGGCTGGGGGACGCTGGTGATGAATGGTGGCGGTGCCGGTCTTCCTATAGAGGAAACTAGAGGCCAAGTCTCGGTGGCCATCAGGACACAATCAAACCTTGATCTCTAAAAGGCTTGATTTTTACTTTGCTTTGGAAGGCGCATGCTTAACGAGGGATAGCTCTCAGTTCTTTCGATTGTTAAAACATCCAAGTAATTGTTAAGTGATGTTTTCACAGAAATATAGTGTATCAGGAACTGTACAAGGAAAGTAGTAGGAAATGTCGGCATCTAAAACCAATATTGTTTTTATTCATATACTAGTAGTTAATCGTGGCAGTTTAGAATGCCGATGTAAAATTTAGAACGATCGGTTGAATAGTTTACGCGTGAAATTTTTAAATTTAAAGCCTGTAGTATACTTAGTCAAAGCACTTATGATGTAATATAATGGTCACCTATAATACGATATAAACGTAATTAAGCATACGATCAGGTACGTATTATTCTACAGTTCATAGTTAGACGATCAGAAGTTAAGAACTAACTCTAATATCACGGTTTGCGAGTATAGAAGCATTTCTAGTTAAAATTAATTATATATCCGACGCCAAAGCTGAGTTTTCCTTTTTCTCCCGGTTAAAAATATTTACAAATAAGTCTCAAAAACCTACTTTGGATTTAAAAAATAACCACTTAGTTCCAGCTTCTGTGATTTACTTAAGGTTTACTATACTTATTTATTTTATTTATTTATTTATCACAACGGTACAACAAAAATTTTACAAATATTACAAGTAGATCTGACTGAAACCAACAATAGATAATAAGTATGCAAAAAAAAACAAAAAAACAAACGGAACAATATCAAGGAATTTTAACATATAAGAATTAATTGTAAAACAGACTACGTAGCTCATGCACCACGCATCAATTGCAGTCTTTCAGGAAATCAATAGCATCCGTCCTGAAAGAAGAATTTCTGAAGAAATTTACGGAGGAGAAGCCTCTTCGCCAGTCCTCAGGAGTCTTGGATATGCCGTGGTTTTGAGTATAATTAGTTGGCTGGAAACTAAATTACCAGCGCCATAGTTGTGTTTGCCTTGTTGTTCTGATGAAAGTAATATATTTACATACTTAGAACTAAAAAGCCTACCTCGGTCAAAATGCCTACTTCCGGGTGTTAAAATTTACTTCTATTGTAAGTATGTTTACGGTGCCAAATTTGTTTGCTTTATTGACTCAATCAAGTATATATAAAGCAAGATATATGGGTGTGTGTAGATTTAGGAATCCTACTTCTGTCAAAAAGCGTTGACTTCCGGTGTAAGATATTTCAAGTGCCTTAGTGGAATATACCCCGTTGTCCTGATAAACAGAATATATGTAAAGACTAAGGATTGAGAAGCCATTTCTGTCTACTTACGTCTCTTGCAATCTTCTTTCGGTCAAAGTGTATCCAGTGCCATATTCGAGTTTTCATTTTTGTCACGATGTAAAAAAAAAACACATACAAACTTTTGCCTCCGGTCAAAAGTATCTAGTCCCGGTATAAGGAAGAAATCCTTAGGAGGCTTATGTAACAGTTTCAGTAATCATTTATTGTCTTGTTTTTCGGACTGTAGTGAAGTCAGCCAGTCTGGAGTGTCTAAACATTCCTGTACATAAACATTCATAGTTATTATAAAACATAAATATTATTCTTAAAATAATGGTTAAATTTAAACATATGATTGCGTTGAACAAATCAATGTTGACACAAACAGATGATTACATTTAACAAGATCTTTCTATTTATGTTTTGTAACTTTAGAGGCTGATGGATGTTTTGCTATTTTAGAGACCAGTGGGGAATAGTCCGGTGGGATTTTTGAAACTATAGTAGGTCTATAATCGTCCCAGTGTCCCTAAAAATGTCAACGCAAATTTTCAGGGCAATCGGTTAAATAGTTTATGCGTGAAAGCTAAACAAACAAGGAAAGGCACTTTCGCATTAATATTTTTTTTAGCATTAGAGTTAGGATTTCCTTTTAATGGAAACATCATAATTATAATATAGTAACAAGATAAACAATAAACTGATAACAAGATGGATATTATAACCGGTAACAAGATAAATATAAATCAATATAAAAAATAATAGAACAATGTGTAACAAATAACAAATAGTTAGATAATAAATCCCCAACAAACCTTAATTGGTTATGTATAAAATGGAACACATTTTTACTATGACATAAGTGAATATCGATGTATTGATTGAATATAATACAGGTCAAGTACTAGAACAAGGAAGTAATACATTATAAAAGAGAGGCCATATTGATTGAATCTCTCTTCCCTAAACAATTAACAAACTTTTTTATCGAATGAGACTAGAGATACGCCAAAGAAGTCGATCTCAGAAAACACCGGATTTTTCTCTCTCTCCAACTTTGACAGACCGCTATTATAGCTGCATAACCGCTAATAAATAGATTTGGATCGCGTACCGCAAGGGATTTATGTCTTAAGTTCTGGTACACAAATAAAAACTCAACTCCCTCGACCATTATATCTCGCAAGTTATAATAGTTTAATTTCTTTTCAAGTAATAGTGTATTATTTCAATTGAATATGAATTCAAGAGCCAATCATTACCAATTAATAAAAGGCATGAACATTCCTCCTTTGCCAAGCTACAACAATTCTCCAGCGTTGCTGAAAAGGGAGAGTTATCCCTCCTCTCTTCCATACTCAGATTCAGATCCAGAAGCTGCAGCAGCAGCGGATACGGATGTAACATCGACAACAATAGTAGACACTTTCTCCACTGGAGGTACTTGCTGATCTGATTAAATATAGAATCTTTCTCCCTCACAAACTATACCTATAAGGGATGTTTACCAAGTACACATGAAAATTTTCCTTATTCAAATTTTATTGTAATTAATTTAACTTTGAACTTTATTGTGTTCAATTGTCCTTAATTGACATAACACGATGTAATGACCAGAAGCAGGAGAAAGTCCAGGGCCAGTATGAGGAATCACAAGGATGAGTTGTGTTTATAGTTTAGATATAATGGCTATTTTTCCTCTATTTATTATTACCAAAATCAGTTTACATCCTTATTTTAGAGGCAATTACTTTCAACAAAACACTGGAATAACTCAGCTTGAATGTAAAAATTTTAGGGTTCTAAAGGAAATTAAATTTATATATAATATTATTATTTTCTCAAATTTTAGTTTAATTTAGAAATTTTAACCAAATTCCATTTTATTTAGAAGAAAATTAAACTAAATTAGTACACTTAGTAGATTGTTATCCTCTCAGTATAAAAGACATACAGAGAGAATCTGTTTACAATTACTCTTCTTGTGATCATCACATTATAGTAATTTATGAACTATTTTGACCTACCTGATAAGAGATATGTTTAAGAGAAACATTTTGTAATTTATGTCTTATAACAGTATTTTTTGCATGTTCGAAAATCTAAATATTGAAAAATTGTTGAAGTAGGTGTATGCTAGCTGACAACGATTAAAATTCCTAAATAAATTATGTTTGATTGTTTAAATTAAATAAATTGAAAAACATATTTAGTGGAGTTTGTAAGATAAATATGGTCTATAATTGTTAAATCATTCAATTAATTTCTTAAACGAACACCAGATCTCACTTCTACAGTACAGTAAATAATAGACGAGAACCTTACGTTATACAGTAATATAAACGACCAATTAGGTCTCAATGTCACTTTAAGATATTGTATTTTTCACTGTAAGTAATAACAGGTAATAATACAATTTTTTCATGAAAAAATAAAATGAGGCAATGTAAAGAATAATGCGTCACGCTAGACTGCTAAATCGAGTAGGAGGATTGCTGGAGTAGCCTATTACATTACGTCCTCAGCACAAAAATTTCAATTTAATAAGAGGATTATCGCAAGTATATTAAATCGAGGATTATATTAAATCGCAAAACAAACCTAAGCAATTTATTTTTTATTTCTTAAATATTTTTATTTAGTGATTAATAACGTCGTTTAGTTTCATGTTACTCATTAAAGGAGTAAGACCTCTAGGAGTAAGACCTGATACTTTGTTGAAAGTTGAAGGTTGCTAAAACTTTCAGTTAATTTGTATGATCCTTTACATTTTAAATCTTCCTCTTATGAAAGCGACAACTTTCACACAACTGACTAAAAATAAGACCAATTCACAACACATTTAGCTTCGTTTTAGTAAAATGTAAGATCTTGTCTTTCCAAGGAGCTAGGGTTTGATTTCTCTAAAACCAGTATATTTTGACACCTACAGTAGTGTATTCTCTTCCTTTCAGTACTTCTAAATATCCAAGCTAAAATAAGCATCGACTACTTGAATTATACTAAGTAAGAAATATTTGAGATATTGTCCTTAAAACCTTGCTAATGTTCAGAATACCTTAAAATATTATTGTTTGGCTTCCCTTAGGATGGCATTCTCTAATCCCTATAAATCTTGTTGTGGACGACCTGCTTAACCCATTGAAAAGAAGTGGTCTCGGCATTTTGGAGATGATCTGCTTTGTAGATTATGAAGAAAAAATTAGGAAATATCTTAAATCAATGCTCCTATTTTACTACCTTTTGATAGTAAGAGTGTTTTATAATTGGCATTATGGTCGTGTTTTCAACGTTCCAAGGAGGCTCTGGTTGATTGCATTGAAATGTTTTTGAGACTGCTAATGTTGAAATCTGGTTAGCTCTTTGCTTCTCAATGCTTCAAAGCGTAAAAAATCGGCCGCCCTTTAAAGACTATGAAGAAAAAGAGGCCGTATTATATGGATGCTCCATTACAATCGAAGATTTTGGCTTCGATCTCGCCTTTCTCCACAATTAGACAACCTAGATGAAGTTTGCCCTCGTTCTACGAATGCTCCATAAAAATAAAAAATTTCTGCTCTAGAAATGCTCCCCAAATTATGGGAACATGTACCACTCAACCTCAAAAATAACTGTAACTGACTTTATCAAGGCGTATATTTTGTTTTCACTCAGAATAAATAAGTAATCTTTCGCCCTAAAAGGTAATGCCCAGAGGGATATTTACCAAGTAAGCATTCCAAAATACCATAGTGAATAACTTATATATAGTTTCTCTACATAATGAATGTGTATGGATGATCAGACAATTATAAATTAATTTCTTGTTAGTAGTATCCTTGACGTAAAAAGGTGCCGAAAGAATGAGACACCCATAAGAAATATAATTAACAGTTTCTACTGAAATATTATTTCATATCCATAGAAACAACTGATGTTTCAATGTTTTGATCATTAAATAGTATTACGAGTATGTGTCAGCATTTTCAAAGTTGTTCAACTTGTAACCTGTCAGATAATCACAACATGTAGTACAATGTGATGGTCAGTAGCTGGAAGAGGACTAGGACTTACAATGATGAGTTACTTCTATTATGGAGTAATCACAATTTCTCCTAATAATGACTTTTAATACTCAAAGAACTTTACATTTTAGTTTAAGTGAATACTAAATACATAAACAAAACACATGAACAGTTCACATAAAACGATTGCCTGATTCCAAAGCAAATAGAAGTTTTAAATGTATTATTTCGTTGAATTTCCTTTTATTTTTCAAATGATTTTCACTGCTTTTCTTTATAGAAAAGCTACTAAACTTTTGTTTTTGTTGTTTTTTATCCTCTATGTACTCGAAACGTGCAGGGAGAATTCGGTTCAATCATTTTCCAAATTCATAAGCGTCACAGCAGTTTTGAAACTGTTTTCCATAGTTGATGATAAATATTTAATATTTTATAAGAAGATTGTTCTAACATACTTTTTAAACAAATTTTTGGACTTTTTGTTTGGGCTAAATATTAAGTTTGGTTTAAATTAGTGTACGTTACCTGACTAACATTAGTAATACACAACTACATCACGTTTGATGTTTAAAACTCAATAATTTAAAATACTGTTTCAAATAATTTTAATAAAAGATATAGCTTAAAATTCCTAACTCATTCCGTTAGTTACGTAAACATTCACAAGAGCACGCATCCACAGTACAATAGATAAGACATGTCAAATTAAAATTATGCAGTAATAAAACTACTTACTTATATTTCTTTTACTTCTTCTAATAGTATTCTTGATATCAATAATTTAACTTGTGTGTCGTGGTAAACAGCATAAATCGTTCGTATACAAATGCGTGTGCTGAACTTCTAAATCGAGAGGAAACCATTGTAAATACAGCACTATCAGAATGACTCCAGTACAAAAATTATTTACAATGTTTATTTCTGAACAGTATCAATAACTTTTAGAACTTTCCAGCGAGTTGCAATTTTCATTCACTTATTATATAACTCACTCCACTTCAAACTTCACTTTCTTACTTCACTTGTTATAGGCGAGTTAGTCGCCTATTACTCGTTTTAGTTCTGAGACAAACATTTTAATCACATCAGGAAATAAAGCACTTATTAATGGTCAGAACAATTGTTTATTAGTTATAAGCCTTTAAATTCATGTAAGTCCGTTAGTTTTGTAAGCTTTAAGTCCTTGAAGCAATGGAGTGTTCAATAAAATGAGTGTTTTGATCATTTGTTTTACAAAATCTCCTTTAAAACTATAAAAAATGCTCTGGTTTCTTTGTTATCTAATAATGAAAACAATCCTCATTATGTTTTAAATTCCAAGAAAACTTATAAGCAATGAACAATGGGTAACTTTACTCTCCTTTTTACCAAGAAACTGATAAAAAATGTATCTGCAATCTAATACATTGTGACACTTTACTGTAATAATTTTTCTTACTTTTTACAGATTCTCTGTTTCCAGAATAAAATAACTAAAGTGTTCATGTACATTTACATTTACCAGTAAATAAATATTTGTATTTTAAATTCTTACTTATATATAGAAACGTTTAAACAAACTATTTCGGGTGAAAGATCAGTGAAAGAACCACTTAAGTCTCTTCAGGATGGCGTCCTTTCACCTTGTTATGGACAACCTGTTTAGGTCTGTAAGAGGAGTGGTCTTTTCCCACAGGTATATACAGATGAGTTGACATGATAATACTTGTGACTGGTAAATTTAAAATGGCAGTAACCTCTAATAACCTTAATACTATCCTAAAGGGAGCAGTAAACTGGTGTGCTAGAATTATTTTTGTGTTAACCCAGCTCTGGCTGCCCTCGTCACATTTGGAAAAGGACATAATGACATCGTGAATCAACTAATCACATTTTTTCCAACACTCATAATATGATACAAAATCATTGGCTGAGTTATAGCGAAGCCTATAACTCACAGGGCTGGAAAATTTCAGGTCTGTCTGTCTGTCCATTCGATATTTCGAGAAGGAACCGACTTTATACATGAAAGTTTGCTTGAAGCTTCATTTCTATATGAGGAACATTGAGTTCGATAAAGGTTCATATCACTCAATGGGATTTGTCTGAGGGTTAGCGAATATTTTTAAATCCATCTTAATGGGTGACCTTGATAGCAACAAGAAAATAGCAGAATAAATAAGTTTGTAAACAATCTCAACACATTTTTAACATGTGACATATTAACACTTAGCCTAACTATCACAACACATACAGTATCATGATACAAGTTTGTTTTTGACAATGAAAGGATAGTGAGGAAACAGGAACTTTCCAGACATTTGCCATCGTTCAGTGATAAAAAAAATCAGTAACACTACGTTGGAGATCTGCAATTTGATATCTTCTTCAGGTAAATAACTAGCCTAATACATAATTACAAACTAGGTTAAAATAAACAAATCCATTTTTTGTACGGTCTCCAAACGTAGTGTTACTACTTTTTGTATCACTGAACGATGGAAAATGTTCGGAAAGTTCCTGTTCCTTCATCATGTTATATTGGCTTGGTGTGTAGACATTTTAATTTACAGACTGGTATGAAAACTAGTTTAATGTACAAAAATGTGAATGTATTATGTGGCACGATACTTTTTTAAGTCTCGCCTGTAGACTTAAAATTTTGCGTGAGACTTCATTTCTACATACAAATGAATAAGTTCTATCATGTTGCATGCCCAACCATGGAATTTGGCTGAGCGTCGCTGAAGTCACTCGGTAGGATGACACAATATCTATTTTGTTTGCTGGGGCATGTAAATATTTGTTTGCCGAGTGATCGTCGTTATGTACAAAACTGTGAATGTATCTGGTAAGAAGATTTGTCAAGAACGATTTCATCGGTCCTTTTTTGTCGAAGAAGCTCTATCAGTGAAGTCAAGTTCCTAATGTTGTTGTTGATAGGTGACAGAATTGGGGACCACGTCTGGAAAGGTTTGTTGCCAGGGGAATATAGTTAATAATATAGTGTATGCTTCCGATCGGAGGGTCTTTTGGTCTTGAGCCAAAGGTATTGCAGATGCTTTATATCTACTGGATTAGACCTAGACTAACGTTTGATGTATTTTTTTTGTGGTGGGAATACTGGGTAGGATTGGCATGCATCCTAAGGATATCCTGTCTGGCAATAAGCTCCGAACTGACCAGGTTACTGCCTTAGATGGTTGTCAAAATCTTTTACGTTTGTGCATAATAATACCTATTTAGTTTATGACTAGTTGGATTGTTTACCCACATCAGTAGGAAGTGCCTTCTCTAATCTTACGTTGTAAATGAGTAGTAAAGCTACAGTCCTGTTTCAGGTATACGGTGTATTACACATGATTTCAGAAAGTCCTTCAGGATTATGATGTTTTCAGCTCCTGGGGCAGGGACTGCTGCCAGGACTGCCTATCAATGCGGTATATCTGGTAATTGGGGATATTGAAGCGATCTGTCGCCCTGAGTCTCCTGTAGAAGAGCAACGTCCACATCCATTTCAGTTAGTAGCTGACCGAGTTCCAGCCGCTTGTTTGCCAGCCCGTCGGCGTTCCAGCTGACAACTCTCAGCTTACCCATGGACGGTGGCGGACAATATGTCCATGAGGCGTGACATTAACGACACTATGTTGGTCAGCTGAGAAAGAATCTGATTTAGTCTTACCTTGAGATCCTGAGGCAGGAGGGAAGCTGGGTGAGAAGTCGGCGTGATGTTTTGTGTGGGCAGCTGGGCTTGTAGTTCAGGGTTGGACGCAGGCTTAGGTGGCTCAGCACGAGATCTCGGTGTGGGCCTGGGTAGTGCTGGTCTGGCAGGGTCAGGAGTGTCCTCGATTGTTGGGGAGTGTCCTCTAGTTGATGAGAGGCAGGGGGTTGACGTGTCTCGGAGGTTGAGGTCTTCGGAGTTGAACGAGAACGAGCCCCCCGATTTTCCGTCTTCCGAGCTGGGCGATGACGGCGACGCCTTACCATCTCGAAGTCGTCTTCCTCCCGGTTTTCAGTGGAGGGCTCCGCGGTGTCATCTACGGTGGCAGGAGGGACAGGAACAGGAGCTTCTCGAGGCTTAGGAGGCTCAATCGTGGAAGGTACAGGCCTCTGAACCATCCTGGCAACGGCAGCATACGAGAGCTGCTTCTCGTTTTTGAAGGTAACACACCCACGGTAGTTGGCAGAGTGGGCCTCTCCACAATTGCAGCATCTGGCCGGGGTTGAAGCTTCCTTCGGGTAGAGGCTGGACGCATGATTATCACCGCATCGTACGCAGCGGAGCTCACGGTGGCAGTGGCTGGAGCCCTGCCCAAACCCCTGGCATCGGTGGCACTGGACTGGTCCACTAGGCCTGGTGTACTTCCTGACCTCCAGCCTGCAGAAGAATAGAGTCCGGGCCTTGTAGACATCAGTAGGAGGCCGGAGCCCATCGCCTCCACGGAGGGTGATGAGTCACAGGCTGGTTGGTTGTCCACGTCTTGTCTTCAGGAGCTTGGCCTCCACGATGCAATAGCCATCTCCTTGGAAAGCCTCGACGACCTCTTCCGGCGATTGGGTGGCTGGGAGACCTTTGATCACCACCTTGAGGAGGCTCTCAGTGGTCATAGCGAAAGTGTGGAACTTCAGCCCCTGTTCCTGTAAGTACCTTTGTAGTTGCCGAAAGTGAGCCACGGTGCTCGTCTTCAGCCGTAGCGTCCGAGCGGTGCAGATTGCCTCCAGGTCGCCCCCAACCAGCTGTTTGATGGTAACAGCATGGCTGGCCCATCCTTTGGGGACGTCCAGGATGATGGGAGGAATGCGTGGCCCTCGCTCGACGTCCATGTCTTCGCCTGCGTAGGTGTCCGTCCGTCGGCTTTTCGGCGGAAGAGTCGGAGCTGGAGCCGCTTGTCATTTCCGCAGACCCGCGGCGGGACGGCCTGAAGTTCCAGAGTTGGCCTCAGAATTAGCTGGATCCATCAGATGGGGAACTAGAGCAGATGTCCCCGGTGGTGTCAGGTGGCCTTTGGAAAGGCATTTTTGGGATTCCGACCGGCGAGGGTTCCCCTGCCACTTGGTCGCCGCACCCTGGCAAGCTCTCGGGGGTAATCCCGACTTCACCCGGGCCCTGTTCTCCTGTCCCGGGTGACACTTCGTTGCTGGGTCGAGATGTAGTCGGCAGGCCGTGGATGGTCTCCAATGGGCCATCGGAGGTCTCCATCAGGCCGTGGGAGGTCGTTAATGCAGCAGGAGCCGCAATCTGGGCCTCTTTTTCAGAAGAATCAACCCTAACAGTCGAGGTGGATGCATGACCAGTCAGTAGACCTTTATTCATGTAAACTTTATGTGGGCTCTTGTTTTTCTTGATTTTTGATTTTCTTTGATCTTCTGAGTCTGAACTCTCTCAACATTCTGAGGGTGAATAGTTCTTGTCTTCATCTATGTCATCACTATTATCAATTAAAGCTTTGAAAATATTAAATCTATTACTATTTTGCTGATCCATTGTTTTTTATGAACATATACTGGAAGTTTTCACGTAGTTTTATCAAAATATATGTAACTGTTGATGAGAAATATTTTCTTACTCGTGTTTTCCACATATATTTATAGCATTTCTAGTAAGCAAGATTTTCGTAATGAGTTAAAATTAGTCAATGCTTTTCATTTAACATATAAAACCAGTAACTTATTTTTGTTTAATAGGTATAATTTAATAAGTAAAAACTTAGTGCCAAAAATTTATTACAAAATGTGTTTTAGATGTTTTAACTCATTCTATTAGTTACTGAAATTCACGCCAGAGCTCTCTTTCACAGTACAAGAGATAATAACAGGCCAAGCCAAATTACAGTATTTATATTGCCTAACTATATTTTTACTAATACAATTATAAACACACAAATATTACAAATAATATAATTTCTCTCCGTAAATGATAATATCTTGATTTCCGTTTCATCAAGAATTAGAATAAGTAGTTTTGGAGGATAATGCATCAGCTTCAATAACCCTAGCACACATATTTGATATACATGTGAGTTATACAACTGCATCAGTACATATTTAAATCCAGAATCGAAAAGGCAGAACTCCGAGTGGCACACAATTCTTACCCAAACAAAATGCATATATAATGCACATTTGCAATCGCATATCAAAACAATGCTGAGTGTCTTCTTTGACGTTAGAGGAATCGTACCTTTTGAGTTTTATACCGCAAGGAAAAACTGTCAACTCAGTCCTTTATCTGGAGGTGCTCGAGACTAAAGCGCCGGATCGCCCGCATCAGGCTTGATATTAAAGTCATCTTCAAACTCCATCACGAAAATGCCCCCAGCCACACGGCTTTCGTTGTTACCCACTACCTGACCAGAGCAAGACCTGCGTGGTGCCCCAGCCTGCTTACAGCCCTGATATAGCTCCGTGTATTTTTTTCTGTTCCATTGACTAAAGAGAGAGCTGAAGCGATAGCACTGGAAGTCAGTGGAGAACAACCAAGCTGAAGTTATAAGGATCCTGAGGAGCATTCCACTCGAGAATTTCCAAGAGCACTTTCCAGACATGGTAGAATTGTCTACGCAGGTTCATCGATGCAGGAGGAGGATATGTTGAAGTATTTTTTTTGATTTGTACCAATCGCATGAATAGATTTTTTTGTTTTTTAGAAAATGCTCATTACTTTCATAACGCACCCTGTATCCTCATGTCTCATCAGGTGCACAACTGAGAGCACGACGATGTTGACTGACACGATCCAAAAGCACAATGGAGCTACCCAGTCTTCCATAACGCAGATATGGTGTGAAGGGCTGATTCAATTTGTATGTTGGGTTTAGCTCCAGTTCACCTTCTTCTTAGTGCAGCGTCTGCTGTTGCAGACTTCTTAAATCTCGATTCATGTTCATAGAAAGCTATCCAAAAATAATTTGTTAACGAAAACGTTAAAAAGTTAAAAAGAAACCCTCGCATCGGTTTAACTACATTCACAGCCTCACTGAATCATCCTTCTCACCGTAGCTGTGTACTGTTTAGAAGATTTGTTTGCACGTAAGATTTGCTTGCGTGGAAGACGGTTGATTTCATTTGCTGCACGTAGTAGAAAGGTAAACTGGAGCTAAACTCAACACTCACATAGAATGAGCTCTTCCAACCATAGCTGCGTTACTGTGTTTGATAATAGTGTATGGCAATAGAACGGATTTAGCAGAGCGAATATTTTTGGTTGTTATTTGCAACTATGATTGGTGAATTATTAAACATTTAATAAACAAACTTTGTACCATAATTTGATATTGTAATGCCACATTAATCAATAGAGCAAAAAAGAAATTATAATATATTATGCTCAACGTTGAAAGTTACTGGCAATATATAATTCCATTGCACACCTTTGTGATAGTATCCTCGTTTGCTTACAAGAAATTTTATTTGAGTACTTCCATAAAACCTTGCAGGGTTGAGGTTTCTACATAGACAAAATGAATTTTATGATGTTGCTGTCCGAACATGGAATTAGGCTGAGCGTCATAGAATCCTAATAATCATTAAGCTCACACGATTTCTCTTTCTGGTCACCGTGAATGTAAAACATTGCTTTTCCTGTATGATCTTTTGTTTATCTGCCCACAGGATACATCGAAAATGAAACAAGCTATATAGAGTTAAAATTATGGCATGGAAACTCATCGAAGCCTATTACATAACACAAATGTCAAGAATAATATAAAATAGTTTTGCTAATTTATCATTTATCGTATAAGGAGTCTGACTTCACTCTTCTTTCTTACAGTTTTAAGCTACCAAGCAATAACGATTGAAGTTTTGAGTGGAATTTCAATTCCCAATACATTATTTCGTTGCTAGTGCTAAACTGTTTAAAAAGTAGAGGAATTTTAAGTCTAATGCCAAAAGCCTGTACACTCATCTAGTGTGGTATAATATAGACCGAGGTACTGGGCAATTAAAATGCTCATGTTGTGAAATGGATGCTGCTGGGGATTATTCCCATGAACACCACAGAAGTTGAAGCCGCGAGCCTTGGATTCTTTCTCACATTAGGCTGACAACAATAGGAACTCACCAGAGCCAGGCCAGTTGAGTAAACGGAACAAGCAGGCGAACGATTATTTTCCGTCATTCAGGACCTTGAAGGATAAACCCTAACACATAGCGAGAGGGGTGGCGAAAAAAAATCTGTTTAAACTTAACTGGTATTTAGGTGAATATTTGCCTTCTAAAAAGTTAATCTGATTTTGAACTTCCACTTCTCGACTAAGTACGGACTACACAGATCCAAGTGTCCACAGATGAATCCTAGAGGAATGAGGATTAGCACAAGTCCCTAAATAAAATTTGTAAGGTAGTAAAGTTACACTGAAGGTGACAGGACTGCACTGTGAAACCGTAAGCTCACCAACTATTCAGAATATAGATAGTATAATGCGTCTCGCAAATATTTTGGCGTTTTCTCTTAGAAAATTAAAATGGAGAAATACCTCCGTCAATAATTTTCTTCACAAAGCGTATTGAATGTTAAGGTTACTACTATTTTCGATAGTAACAAAACCATTGGTTTTATATTACATTCTACTGACTTATGTCATAACCAATAGGCAATAGTAGATATAATAATATGTTCATAATTAAAGCATATTTATGCAATAGTTTTGTATGCGAGTGTAAACCTGGCTAAAAGTGATATTCCAGAAAACAACTTTTCTTATCCTCATCAGAGTAATGTTATATCAGCTTTTATTATTAATATACACTACTTTGAAATCACTGTTAATATTTAGCACACTACAGAATACCGGAAAGATGGCTGTGACTCATTGGTAAGAAAATGGGTTTCTTAAACAATTAGAAGTTTGTATCAATTGTTTAAAGAAGACCCAAATACATAACGTCAATTAATATTTTTGCATGAAACCGTGTTACGTCTGATATTACATATACGTTCTGGGTAAAGAAAGATTTTAAATAGCCCAAAAGGCACGCGAGGTGTTGCTTGGCAGCAAGATGTTCAGCTTAAAAGTTCGAGACAGAGAAGTGTATTAGCTGAAAGAATGAAAAGATTATTTACTATAACGTTAGATTAAACTTATTCTAACCAGTAACGAGTAACAGGCTTGCGAAAATATGTATTATTTAAAATATAAATAATGATGAGACTGTTTATGACGCTCAGCCTTATTCCGAGATTGGACATGCACCATCATTATTCTCTATTTAGAAATTTCATTCAAAGTTTTATATCAGTTTTCTGGTAAGCAAGTGAAAGGCAAAAGTGCGATTAAGTTCAATATTGTCAATAACGTCTAAAATTGGCTGCCATATATTATATTTTATGTTTAATATTCGAATATAAATTTTAATTGTTTAAAATCTTACATAATAGTACCGGAACTCAGTGTTTTACATATTTATTTCTTTAATATTTTTTCGTCTCGATCATGGTTAAGCACTTTGCAAAAACATTAGCTGATGCTCATCCAAATCCAACCGGTTAAACATTTACTAATATAAAACACAGTGTTCCTCAAATTAAAAATTAACCTTCATACAAATGTTGAAATCTAAACCCAGTTCGTTTTCGGGCTATCGTGCAGACTGAAAGACAGACAAAATTAAAATATTTCAAGCGTTACAAGTGATGAATTTCGCTAAAGCTCAGTGAATTATTTAATTTAAAAAAATATAACAAAACTAACATAAGCGGATATAAAGTTTACAATATAAGGATGCAGAGCTGAACATTATACGTACCAAATCCTAATAGCAAAGTTATCGCACTTTTCGGTACAAGTAAATTGTTGGCAAAGTTTAAAACTTCATGTTTATGTCGTTTCCTGAAGTATACCTGTTATCATTATAAATTAATTTAAAAGATAATTATGGAATTAAGAGTGTAAACTCAAAAGTAGGGTTTTTGTGATAAGTGTTAATTTGAACTAAAACGGACCTCACCTATTAACGGATATCGTTTTCCTACTTATGGACATACGAGCTAAGGACTTAAGTAGTTAAAAAAAAAAATTTCCCAAATATTTTCTGATATTCTTATAAAGTTCTAAGGAGCTAGTATTCCGATAACTATTTTAAACAATACCAAAATTAAATTTGAACTTACAGCTAATATACATTTAAAGCCATCATTCGAGTAAATTTATCTTCATGGCTATAGAGTCGGTTTCTCAATAACATTCACCATTACAATGTTCCAGTTAGTGAGGAACCATGTGAAGTAGAAGTGATGACTATATTATTTATTCAATATTGAATATTGTATATACTTATTGAAAAAAACGTATCCATATCAGTTTCCAATTGAAAATGTTTGAGATTCTAAAAATTTTAGTTTACAATTTAAATTTTTTATTTCAAAAATCTCTTTAAGTAATAAAGTTTATAGTATAACCACGTCATGGGCTTAATAAACGACACCAGAAATACTGAATAGCAGTCTTTACCAGCATATATTTAGTTTAATGTAATATTTGTATGTGATTACCAGTGCCTCAGTTACCCCGGTCGCGGTATCTGGACCACAAATTACAGTAAATAGCTTGTGACATCTGAACAAACATTCTGATTGTTCCTATCTGATTTTGCAGTAGGTTGGCTTTCCTGTCAGTGTGTGATGAAAATTATATTCCGATAAACAATTGTAGTGGAAAATATCATGACAACTCGGAGTTGGCATTATTTTCTAATATAGAATTTTTGACTTTTTTCAGAGTAAAATTATTATTCATAGTGTAAGTGAACCATGTAAAGGTGACAAAGGAATCTAAGGAGCTGTTTCTATAACTGTATCATCACAATCGGCAAGTTATAATCTCTTGTAAAGTAAAAGAAAGCTTTGGTGGTAATATCATCAACTAATTGAATAAAGTAAAAGATGTAGACTATAATTCTCATTAAATCTGTACAACAACGTTTTTAGAACTGATTGAGTTTAAACAAATTAACGCATTACGTTATGAGTTTTAATCCGAGGTCAGCTAAAATTCACTAGTTTTCAATTATTTTTTTAAATATTTACACTACTATATAATGCCTGAAAAATGTCTCTAAGACACATTGAAGAAAATAATTCTCATAGTACCCTTTTCACTTCTTATAAATTATGTGAGAATGAACCATAAAACATCTGGATTGACATTCGCCGCCTACGCCCGAAGAAGGCCCCTGGCCCGGACTCCTTAGGAACTCCAGCATTGAAGAACCTGCCGGCTTGGGTGATCGTCACGATCACCTGCATCTTCAACTCATGCCTACGCCTGGCTCACTTCCCGACCACCTGGAAGGATGCCAAGGTGATCATGATACCCAAGCCCGGCAAGGACCCTCTCTTCCCGAAGAACCACAGGCCGATCTCCCTCCTGCCTGTGCTCTCCAAGATTCTGAAGAAGACCGTCTTGGCGAGATTCCTTGAGGAATTCTATCAGGACAGAAACAATTCGGCTTCCGCACCGGCCACTCCACCACCCTTCAGCTTCGCAGAGTCCTGAACAACATCACCGGAGCTGTAGGAAGGAAGCACCACTCCACTTCGGTCCTGATAGACGTGAGCAAAGCCTTCGACAAGGTGTGGCACGATGGACTGCTCTTCAAGCTGTCATCGTCTCCATTGCCTGGCAGGATTTTCCGGCTGCTCCGCAGCTATCTCCACCGCAAGGAGGAAGTTGCTCGCTGTCCAGAGCGTGTGTCTCCGGCGGGCCACTGGGTCGCCCTGGTTCGTGAGGAACACCGTTGTCAGGGCTTCGTCCAACGTCCCTACCATCAGGAGCTTCGTGGAGAAGGCCTGACATGGAGCCTTTTGGAAGCTGAAGAGTCCTCACCGTGGGATCACATCCGTGAGCTTCGCGCCCAGGAGGTCCCCCAACTACGTCTTCACATGGATGACTGATGACATCAACTACAACTTCGACTGCACCACGACACTTCACCCCACTGACAGGTAGGGAAAGCTACTAGGGCTTTGACCCTCGAGACACAAGGCAAAAGCCTAACCGGCAGAGGCCTTGAAAGATGTGGGGGATCCAACCCCCCACAGTCACATCGACTTGGACTTGGACATTTGGATTGGGTAAAATATGTAATTGTAGACTGATTCTTTCTGTACATTTATAGTACCCTAGAGATTTAAAACCATAAATAACAAGTTGTTTCTGCTTAACCATAAACATAAATAAATGTTAATCAACATAAGTATCAATACACAAGAAAATTAATTTATTGCAAAAGTCTTTAAAATTAAAATTCTCTTAACTGAAAATGTGTTATAACAACACAGGAATTGTTTCACTGTTTTTTTTTCTTTAATTGATCATCGCAAGACTAGAATGTATATAGTTTTGTTTAAAAAGAATATTTAGAGAAATTCCTTTGATTTGTAAATAGTAAGTCGTCCATAAATCTTTGTCTCGATCCTGGTCTTCGCTATAGTACTCCTGGTGTAGATTTTCCACGCCTTAACGTCTTTGAACATTAAACTGAACAGGCCTGGCTCTTATCAAGCTGTTGGCCATTGCACTTGTTCTGGTCGCGTTTTTGGAACCTACCGTTTAACGATCTGTATTTATCTAAAGCTTTATGATATATGTCCTTTGTTGTTTCCATGGATAAAAATTATGAATAGTACGTGCACTGGTTTCGGTTTTTGCCTTTACTTGCTTGTTTACGTCATGACTATTACTAACATTAAGTACATGTTAACATTTCATGTTCAATGAAATCTTATTCATTAAATTATATTTCAATATTTATGAATGTTCTAAACGTGGAATGAATTTTAATTTAAAAATTAATTATTCATAATATAACGTATTCCAACAATTAATTCACCTATACAGGAGATTTTTTTTATGAATAAACTTTGAATATTCCGAGTCAATTTTTAATATAATTTTATTCGTGTAATATGGCCTGTAACAATTTTGAGAGAAGTTCAAAAGTGCACTGTTTTGTATACTACGTAAATTAGGTACGTAAAAAGCAACAATCAGAAAAATCCAAGTGTTTTTGTAAATAGACAAATTAGCAATACCGTAAACGGTCATATCGATAAAGGTTTCAGGCTAATAAGTCTTAGAGTAATATATTGACACATACAACTATAATCTAATAAAGGAACAGATCTTTAATAAAGGGTGTTATTCAAATGTTTATATGGTAGGTACTCATATTAATGTATAATTTAATAACATGTATTTCGTTAAACTTTTGGTACTACACATGACTAATTAAAACATTATTTCAGGTATAAATACCTGTTTTCAGAGCAGAAATGATGGTACACCTATTCCTTCCATATGTTTTGTGTACAGAGAGGATGAAATAAAATACAAAACACAAATTAGCAGTTCTATACAAAACGTACCTTAGAATGTTTCAACTATAATATAAACCCAAGAAAAAAATCTTTATAATATGTTAATTTTTCAGGTACTATATGATGTGATAAATATTCGTTAAAACTAAGACCTAAACTGTTTTAGGTAACAAGTGATATTGAGATCATAAACTGTAATGAAAGTACCTCATCCATGTAAGTCCTGGTCCTGGTCCTGGCCATCAAATACTGTTCCTGGCTCTACTTCCGCGACTAGTTGTGAGTTGGACGAAGATTAAACACGGTGCGACATTTCACTTTCAAATTATTAACTAAAATATAAAATTATATACCTACGTTGTTTCCATGGATATTAAATAATATGTTATGTATCCTGTTGCACGTTTCTCATATGCTTTTCTTTTCTTTGCGACATCACGACTGCTACTAACATTTAAACCATTTCTTGTTACAAAAACACATGCATTCTAAGGAGACAAACGTTTGAATAAAACACAATAACATGAATTATAATATGTTTTTTTCCCTGCCTCAAGTTATGTGCTAAATTTATATTTATACATTATTATCTAGGGATAATATTCATCATGACATTTCATACTCTTGCTAGTAATTAGTCTACATTAACGTGCTTTTAAATATAAAAATAAATAATATAACTAATCACGTAAAAATTGCATCACCAAACCATATAAAAATGTATGATTATGTTAAAATGCGAACTTTTTACAAGATTTCTGGATGAATATACCTCTAAGTAAAACTGAGACATCGGAGGGCTTATTACTTACTTATTATGTCAGAGTCTCAGGTAACAAAGGCACATTGTGAGAGAATGTGCATAGCTTTAAGGGGAGGCGGTACCCCAGAAAAATATTTTTTTCACATTTTTTTTTTATTTTTTTAAAATGTTAAGCGGCTTTTTCTGCACACAATGATATATAATACATGTATATTTTGAAAATTGTAAATCTACAGAAAAAAAGTTTTAAAATATGCTTACAATCATGTTTCAGGAAGAAATTTGTGACAGCGCTTGCGTTTATTCACACATGTACTATTATACATATGACCTTTTATTTTTGTGTGCTATAATTTGCTTTTGTTGTGTTGGCAGGCCTGAACTAACTTCTATTTCATCAGCTTTGAGTTCTGCTTCTGACTTTATACTGTTTGTTTATTGTTTTGCTTAGTGTTTTGGTGCTTTGTGAAGTGATATAGTGAGTGTTAGTTAGTAATTTATATTTATTATTGCTAACAAGATTGTTTATGTATAAATATGCCTCGTGTTAAAAGTAGTTATGCTAAACCCCGTAAAGGAGTTGGTGGTAGGAAAAGAAAACCAGCCAGTCCTAACCCTAATGAGATGTCAAAAGATGAGTCTACCCCTAGGCCTGAAATGTCAACACAATCTCAGTCAAGCTCTTCAAAGAAAATAAACATAGATAAGTATGAGATGTTTAATTGTGATGAAAAACTATGACAATGAAATTATTAACATGCAAATTTTATCAGATCAAACTTTTTAGTTCATCACTTTGTAAAAATTGCAAGAAAAGTGGTTTACAAGTGCGTGCTGCTCAACATTTTGGCCTGGCTTTTGAGATGGAGATTTATTGTTGCCATTGTAAATATGTACATAAATTTAATAGTTCTAGGAATATTAATTTAGAAAAAAAGACTCTATTTGATGTAAATATTAGACTAGTGTATGGACTGAGGTCTATCGGGAAAGGTATGGCTGCAGGCAAAATGTTATGTGGCGTAATGAATCTTCCGCAACCTCCAACAAAACCGTTTCGATATAATAAATTTTTAAAAGACAAGGCTAAACAGGTAATGGATGAATCCATGAAAACTGCTGTGGATGAGGCTGTTGAGGAAAATAAAACCTTAGGTAAGAACGAACGCGACTTAAAAGTAGGTATTGATGGCACTTGGCAACGGCGTGGCTTTAGCTCTCTAAACGGAATTGTTACTTGTACAAGTGTTGACACAGGAAAAGTTATGGACATAGAAGTGTTATCTAAATTTTGTAATTGTTTGGACAAACAACAACATGAGGCTATTTGTTCGGCAAATTATCAAGGCTCGAGCGGAGGTATGGAGTCAGCTGGAGCCTTAGCTATTTTTCACGATCAGTAAATAAGTATAATGTTAGGTACTTAGAGTATTTAGGTGATGGAGATACAAATAGTTTCAAAACTATTGCAGACAGTAAACCTTATGGTGAAGTGGAAATACAGAAACTGGAGTGTATAGGCCATATTCAAAAGAGAATGGGGTCTAGGCTAAGGAAACTAAAAAGAGACTCAAAAGGCGTAACACTTTCTGATGGCGGCAAACTAGGTGGAAAAGAATAGACTAACAGATGGCATAATTGATCAATTGCAAACCTATTATGGAAATGCTATTAGGAAAAAATACTGATAACCTACAGAACATGAAGGCAGCGGTTTGGGCCATATATTTTCATAAACTTTCGACGGACGACAATCCTCAGCATGGCCTTTGCCCGTCAGGAGAAAATACATGGTGTAAATACAACAAGGCAAAGCACACTAAAGAGCCATATTCTCATAAGAACAGCATTCCTTCAGCTATAATGTTAGCCTTGAAACCAATCTTTCAGGCTTTTAGCAAATCCTGACCTTCTTCGAAAATGTTTACACGGTAAGATGCAGAATGTCAATGAAAGCATCAATAATGTCATCTGGTCTAGAGTGCCAAAAAAAGATTTTGTGACATTGAACACACTTGAGTTTGGTGCTTATGATGCTATTTCTACTTTTAATGATGGCAACATAGCAAAATGCAAAATGCTTAGAGCAGTAGGCATTGAACCTTGCAAGAGGACAATTGACGCAATGAAAAGTTTTGACTACGAGCGAGCGAGGTGCGACGAGCAAATTGTGCGATAAGTGACTTTCAAAGACAAGCAAGGAGACAAACCAGGAATTTAAAAAGAAGGATTGAGGAGGATTTTGAAGAGGAGCCTGCATATGATCCAGGAATGCACTAATGCTACGGTAAATAAATTGCATGTTTTTTTCTATAATTTTTGTTATTGTTTACTCTATTTGTGGCTGGGTATAAGTTCTATTTCATAATTTTCTCTGTTATTTCTCTTATAAATGTATTCTAAACTCAAAAATGTTTGAAATAATATAGCCTAATTAATTTTTTTTGTATTATCTTTCACTCCGTTATGATTATAGGCCTAACCCGCATCGCGTTACTTTTTGATATACAAATTTTCCAATATAGATAATTCTAAATATTAAAAGCATATATAGCCTATTCTATTAATATAAAGATCACATTTAATTATAAAAACCAATTACATATCATATATAGGTAAAAATATTATATAACATAGCTAAATAGGTCATTATATTCGTTTTTTTTGCGATTTCCCGCAAATTTACTTTTTTACCAGTTTTTGCACACAAAGGTACACGTTTCTCAGAAACTACTTGGACAATCAACTTGAAACTTTTACACACATTTATATAGGTATTTTGGCACCTACTGAGTTTTTTTTGAGATGCCTCCTATTATAATTAGGTACCTAAAAAAAATATTCTAAATTCCAAGTTTGATATTTCAATATGGGTTTGAAAAAAAAATCATAAAAAATTTATTTTTTAAGATACAAGCACCAAAAAAAACTCAGTAGTTGCTTTAAAATACCTATATATGTTGTATAAAAAAATTTAGGTTGATTGGTCCATTAGTTTCTGAGATAATGGTACCTATGTTAACATTACAAAGATAGGGGTAACCGCCTCCCCTTAATATCAAATACTTGCAATGAAAGGCTTGAAAGCTTAAAAACCTATAAATGAGTAGGCCTATAATAATTTAATGTTAAATTAGGGCAATATAGTTAAGGTATTACATTATATGTACGTTTGTTAGCGAAATACCTTAAATATAATTATGCAGATCAAAGGTTAATAATACATTTACATAATTCAATGAAACACTTAGAGGATCCTTTGTTTTTATTTCCAACAAATAAAGGAAACCGGCAGTTTATTTACTATACACAAAATCCGTGCACACGAACCACAACTGGTGGACTGAGTATACGGGCGAGTAACGCAACTATTGATTTACAAAAATATTACGTTTTTATTTTTAATGAGTATTTCATAAAATAGAGTCAATTACAAAATATCCTTGTTGCCTAAACCAGTGAAATGAGTATATGGTTATTGAAAAACTATTTCATGATTTTTAATTCCTTGGTTGTATCAAACAAATTTCATATAACTATAATTTAAGTACATTTAGGAAAATTATAAGTACATTTAGGTAAAACTCATCTTTGCTGGGCATAATTTTTATGCGTTGAGTACATAGGCTGCTAGTTACTATATTTTTACCTATTGAAAAAATCTTAAAACAATAAATATAACAAATTTGAATTAATTTGAAATTTATAAGCAGCTAAATGTATTTGGAATTTATGTCCAAGAAATTTAACAGATATTTCGTGAGCTAAATTACATTTAACAACTCTTTATTAATTACCAAGTTTTAGTATTAAAAAAAATTAAGTATTAAAAGTGTAAATTATCGTAATTTTTTTAAAGAACCCTATCGTACATGTTCTTTAGTTTTAATGGGTTACAATTTATTTGTAAAATACAAAATTATGGTTTGAAACATATTATAATGTTATTCGGAATTTTTTTTAAGCCAACCAATTAGAATCTTACAGCAAAAAAAATATCAAAACTTAAAAGTATCGAATTCTTTTTATATCCTTGTATTCTTAATGCGAAGGAATTACAGAGCTCAAGTGGTGTTGGCCTGCGAAACAGAATGAAGTATCCCCTAGAATTAAAATTTTAGAAAAATAAAGTATATCTGGTAAAAAAATTTGATTCTAGTACTCTATACCAAAATTGTTTATGGATCCCCATGAAAAGTTTTACACGTTAGTCTAAGCGTACATACATGCATGGTCGTGCTTTTTCGGTCGCTCGTTTGCTTAGTAAGCTAATTTGTCATTTTTAGTTTTTATGTTGTGTAGTATTTATAGTTCTCAAAAGGTTGACACGATAATATATTTCTTTACTTAAAAATTTAAAATTTAATTTGTGGAATTGCAATTGGTCTCAATCCAATATTTATAACAAAAACCTGATATCACATTTTTCCTTTAAATGTATATTCAATTGTAAAACTATAATTAAAACTAGGGAAATATTATTTAATACAACATATTTTTAAATACATACATACGTACAATAATACATTAACATAAGCTATTTTAGCTAACTAACGAACTATTATCTTCATAAATTCCCTCACAAAAAACCAAAATTGGAATGAACCGCCTTCCCTACAAGGAAGGGTCTAAAGCAGATGTTACAATCTTGATTGTGTGTCCTATTAACTATTGTTTAGTGTTTTGCATGGTTATTTTTTACTTTGTAATATGTATGAGCCAATTTAAAGCATGGCTAAAGGATACAATTTAAGAGTATGTAGCATCTTGCACCTGAATGAGTGAATATATTCATGTCGTTAAAATGGTTGCCTATAAAGAGAAAGTTAACGAAAAAACCTATACATTTTTATTTAGCGTAAAAGAAGGCGCATAATGTATAATACATAGATACACTTGTGTTTCCGGAAATATAAATACTTCTAAGAAAAGCCATCGTTTATATCATTGGCCGGTCCGTCCATAAAATTATTTTATTTAGAAGCATATACGTGTTTTTATAAGTCTTAAGATGGCAGTTTACATTGTATAGCACATAAACCTGCTTTTTCGATTGAAGGGATATAGGAATTTCTCTTAAGACAGAAAACACACTACACTTTCTGTGGCGGTGTATAAAGGGTTAACAATTAAAAATTTCCACAAATTGTATTTAAAGTTGCTATACACACATAAGCCCAACTGTCCTACGGTAAATAAATGTATAATTAGCGTCAGGTAAGCGTAAAACAAAACCTTATAATATTGCTAAATTAAGTTAGTTGTCTGAAGGTGATATAGCTGTTCTTAGTGTCCAACGGTTAGTTGTAATTGTGTCAAACTAATTGAAATAATTCTTTAACAAATATTGTTATTTTTATTTTTTAGTTATTTTAATCCTTCTTTTAATCTAAATTCTAACGAAATGACAAATATCACAATACAAAAGTCACGGACCCGAGACCAAATCCAAAGTGATGGTCGTAACACGAGTAATTACAATAGCAATCTATAATAGCTTTTATCATGTTTAAAGTGAAATATGCATGTGAAAACAAGAGCCACAGTTACCCCGGTATCTGGGTATAAACTTCAACACCTTTAAGGCTAAATAACTCGTCACTTCCTAACAATTATTTTGATTGTTCCCATCTGATTTTGGCAGTGGATTGGCTTTTCCTGGTCAGTGTGTTATGAAAATGATATCCCGATAAACAATTTTAGTGATGTTTTATACCATCTAGAACCTGGACTTATTTTAAATACATATTTTTTTTTAATTTTAAACATTTAAACTTGACAATGGAATCTAAGAAGATGTTTCTAAAACTGTATAATTTTAATCGGTTATTTCTATTCTCTTGTAAATTTGATGATAGCTCTGGTTTTAATCTCATCAAATAATTGAATAAATTAAAAGTTATAGACCATAGTTCTCCTGAAATCCTGTGCAACACCGTTTTTAGAAATCATTGAGTTTAAACAAATGAACGCAATACTTTTTAAATTTAGTCCTAAATGAGCAAAAATTTACTATTTTCAAATTATTTTCAACATTTACCACAACAATAAAATGTCTGAAAGATGTGTCTCATACACATTTAACTTAATAATTCTCTTGGTAATCTTTTCGCTTTTTATAAAATATGTGAAAATGGATCTCAAAACATTTGGAGGTGTTCAAGAAGATAGTTGTAAACTGATCCTTTTCTGTACACTTAGAGTACAAAAGGGATTTAAAACTATAAATCACAAGTTCTTAAAACAAATTATATAACAAGAAAGCAAAACTCGGTCAACAACTAGTTGATTAAATTAAAATAAATAGACTATAATCACCTCAAATCTGTGCAAACACTTTTTACAGAAATCATTGAGTTTAAACAAATTCTTACAAATACGTTCTGAATTTTAATCCTAAATGAGCTAACTTTTTACTAATTTTAAAGTATCATCAATACTTATACTACTATAAAATGCCTGAAAGATTTCTCTCAGACACATTTAAGTAAAAGGTACTCATGGTCATCTTTACACTTTTTATCAATATATGAGAATGGATATTAAAACATTTGGCAATTTTAGAGAAGATAGTTGTAAATTAATTCTTTGTAAGTTAATTCTTTCTGTACAATTAGAGTACTGAAGGAATATAAAACCATAGATCACAAGTTCTTTCAGTTCGGCCACAAAACATACGAAAGTTACTTGCTAGTCAAGTTAAAAGAAGAAAATAAACTTATTATAAAATTCATTAAAAATTATTTTTCCTTTTAACTGGAAACTCGTTATAATTCCATTAGAGCTGGTTCACTGTTTTTGTCGTGGTTAATTATCGCTAAATCTAGGATGTAAATTTACTTTCATTAAGAAGAATAATCAAAGAAAAACCTTTGGAAGAAGAAAAGTAACTTATTCTATAAGTCCTTGTCTCGATCCTGGTCTTTGCCAGCGTACTCCTGGTGTAGATGTTCCTCATTCTGCCTGTTGAACGATTTAGAAACATTAAACGGAACAATTAAAAAGGGTTGGTCCTTATCAAGCTCTTGGCCAATGCACTGGTCGTGCTTCTCCAACCTAACCATGGCCTCAGTGCAACGAATTTTGTAAAATAGGCAGTAATACATGTTTTTTTCTTGTTTCTATGGACATTTAAAAGATATAATATGTCTACTGTTGTATGTTTCAACTGTTTCTTTTTTATAGTTTTTTCACTTCACTTGCTTGTTTACTATTAACAAGATACTATTAACAGGCAAATCTCAGAGGGAGAGGTATCTTAGTGACTGAGATCTTTTAAAGGCCAGGAAATTCCATAGCTGTAATGTTCCCAGTGGCTGTAATCTCTTAGAGGGAGGAAGCTCTTCAAGTTGAAAGCTCTCAGAGCTCTCATTCTGATCATTCTTTCTTCTGCACAACAAATTACTCGAATAAAAACATTTTTATATAAATATTTCTGTTGTATAGTTATGTTGGTAATAGATTATAACTTAGACACACTTGCCATGAATCTGTACCTTTATGACTGTTTACGCTACTGATATCTAAAAACGTAAGTAGATTTTGTGGTTTTTTGCTTTTACCTAACTAACAAATATTCAATAGCAGAGTGCATTTTAAAAGTTTAATAAGGAATTTATTACATCATCATATTACACAAATGTCTGACTAAGATAATTATATACACGCTTGGTTCAGAATTTTAAACGTTTATTTATGACGAACAACTCGTGTATAATAGATTACTTTTAGATGACGCAATATAAAAAAGGTTTAATGAAAAGTATACTATTAAAGCTAACTTTTTAAATTGCAACTGATTTTCAGTTTGTGCATTCAGAATCAAATATATAAATGTAATTATATATTTTATTTACAGTATACTTTGATTTAACATGAAAAGATCACTGATACATTGTTTAAAACCAGACTACCAGTGCCAATCTAGTTTTTGTTTGTAAGGTACATATGCAATTACATTTAAAAAAATTATTTAATCTTTTAGTGACACTCGTACACATTGTTTCCCGTTTCGATCTAAAAGATATTTGTTTCTATAGACTAGTAAAATATTAGTCGTCCCCAAACTTACAATTACTCAAGTAAAAAGTAAATCTTTCGAACCAATGTACCGGAAAATACCCATGTACCAAGTTACGCAAATACTCTCTTATAATGAAGAGATAATAAATAACGGTTAGATTGAGTCATATTAATAAGCAGGATGCTGTTCTTCAAGCTTAGTAAAAATCTCAGTTTTTATAAATTTTGACAAAACTAAACTATGTTGAATAACTCCATGGAAAATTAGGTTCATTGAGTTACCGTTTCTGTATTGTTTTAATTAATTTTGCCATTAAAAGTTTGCTGGTATAGGGTATCAGTCAACATAGTAAAAATTAACTAAGCTAATGCAGCTCAGACATTGGTTATCACACAATACACTCCCATACTCGTTTTGCATAATTAGTAGAAGTCAGGTGATGTTCCCTTCAATTATATACAACTTAAAATTAATGTTTTCGATTGATTAAAAACATAACGTTAATTTAACTACATAACGTCCTTATTCAACAAAACAATAATTAATATGATCATGGTAAGAATGAGATGATTGTTTAAAATGAATAATTTTTATTTATTTACCTTTAAAGGTAAATAAATAAATCATAATCTTTATTAACTTTATTAAATTACTTAATTTAATCTATCCTTTATTTAATTTCTTTAAAGAATCATAAATAAACTATCTTGATATAAAAATTGAAAACTGCAACAAAATATTTTTCAAATATTTTGATGTTTGAAAACATAATTTTAATTTTGTTTCCTTAAAAATATATTTATTGTACACGCTTTTGACCGTTTTTAAGTTTTTATTTTAGTTCCCAAAACTATTCTTAAAATAATACATCGGATTAGAGTTTAACAAAAATGTTAAATGTATCCGATCTGCATTATTTCTCTCACACACATAAATAATAGCAACTCACCTAGATTGGCCGAATAGTGGTCTGTATATTGTCTGGAAATCTACGTCTAACAGATAGTTCGAAGTGTATTGATCTGTGAAAAATTAAATTATTACTTTTAAACTTTGACGTCCTCCTATTAAGCCCTAAAAACTGGACAACGCCTTATCGTTTTCTTTATTTTTTTGTAAATTCCTTTATATATTTCCAGGATGTGCGCCATAGTACAGTGCACATTGGCTTTAGACTCCTCTACTAACAAATCCATTTTCGACAAGCGGCTCCAGCTCCGACTCTTTCGCCGAAAAGCCGACGGACGGACACCAACGCAGGCGAAGACATGGACGTCGAGCGAGGGCCGCACCATTCCTCCATCATCCTGGACGTCCCCAAAGGATGGGCCAGCCATGCTGTTTACCATCAAACAGCTGGTTGGGGGCAATCTGCACCGCTTGGACGCTACGGCTTAAGACGAGCACCGTGGCCCACTTTGGGGCAAACTACAAAGGTACTTACAGGAACAGGGGCTGAAGTTCCACACTTTCGGCATGATCAACTGAGCGCCTCCTCAAGGTGGTGATCAAAGGTCTCCCAGCCACCCTATCGCCGGAAGAGGTCGTCCGAGGCTTTCCAAAGAGATGGCTATGGCAGCGTGGAGGCCAAGCTCCTGAAGACAAGACGTGGACAACCGACCAGCCTGTGGGTCATCACCCTCCGTGGAGGCGATGGGGCTCCAGCCTCTTACTGATGTCTACACCGCCCGGACTCTGTTATTCTGCAGGCTGGAGGTCAGGAAGTACACCAGGCCTAGTGGACCAGTCCAGTGCCACCGATGCCAGGGGTTTGTGCATGGCTCCAGCCACTGCCACCGTGAGCTCCGCTGCGTACGATGCGGTGATAATCATCCGTCCAGCCTCTGCCCGAAGGAAGCTTCAACCCCGGCCAGATGCTGCAATTGTGGAGAGGCCCACTCTGCCAACTACCGTGGGTGTGTCACCTTCAAAAAACGAGAAGCAGCTCTCGTATGCTGCCGTTGCCAGGAAGGTTCAGAGGCCTGTACCTTCCAGGATTGAGTCTCCTAAGCCTCGAGAAGCTCCTGCTCCTGCCCCTCCTGCCACCGTAGATGACACCGCGGAGCCCTCCACTGAAAACCGGGAGGAAGACGACTTCGAAATGGTAAGGCGTCACTGTCATCACCCAGCTCGGAAGCCGGAAAATCGGGTGGCTCGTTCTCGTTCAACTCCGAAGACCTCAACCTCCGAGACACGTCAACCCCCTGCCTCTCATCAACTAAGGAACCCAACAATCGAGGACACTCCTGCCTCTGCCAGACCAGCACTACCTTAGCCCACACCGAGATCTCGTGCTGAGCCACCTAAGCCTGCTTCAAGCCCTGAACTACAAGCCCATCCGCCCACACAAAACATTCACTCCGACTTCTCACCCAGCTTCCCTCCTGCCTCAGTTAAGACTAAATCAGATTCTTTCTCAGCTGACCAACATAGTGGCGTTGATGTCATGCCTAATGGACATGTTGTCCGCCACCGTCCATGGGTAATCTGAGAGTTGTCAGCTGGAACACCGACGGGCTGGCAAACAAGCGGCTGGAACTCGGTCAGCTACTAACTGAAATGGATGTGGGACATCGCTCTTCTACAGGAGACTCACTTCAGGGCAACAGATCGCTTCAATATCCCCAATTACCAGATATACCGCACCTATAGGCAGCTGCAGAACATTCGACCGGCGGAGGCTCGGCGATTATGGTGCATCGGCGAATGACCTATCGTCTCCTGGCAGCAGTCCCGGCCTCAGGAGCTGAGATCACCCGGATTGCCATCCACTACAGCGGAGCCGAACTGGAGATTGCCTCCGTCTATAATCCACCTAGAAACACTCTGCAAACTTGCTGCCTTGATGCCCTGCTGCGTCCTGGTTCCCCACTTGTTGCTGGGGACCTCAATGCAAGCATCTGGACTGGGGATGCCGGAACACCAACTCCAACGGCAGAAGTCTCCACCGTCTCCTGGACAACCGACTCCACATCCAACTACTGACACCTGAGGAGCCCACGCACTACAATCACAATGGACTGCACCTCCCGGACATACTGCACATCGGTCTAGCTGGCCCGCTGGACAGACACATCGAGGTGTTTGCAGTGTCTGATCTCTTGTCAGACCATGTGCCAGTTGTCTTCGACCTCTCGGACGACGGAGCGCCATCATATCCTCCTACTCGTCCCACCAGGAGCAACTGGCACCAATTTGCAAACCAACTCGCTGACAGACCCGGCCACCTCCAACTCCTGCCGAGTCACCGGACCAGCTAGGACCGACAAGTACACGACTTGACTTCCATCCTCCAAGAAGCTATGACAGCCTCGTCATCTCCTCTCTCCCGGACTGACATCACTTCACCTCTACCGAGGAGTTGAGAGAGGAGATTCGCCTTCGTCGCAGGACTGCGAAGGGAGTATCAGCAGTCCCGATGTCCCCACGCCAAGCAGACTTCAACCTCCAGGCCAGGAAGTGATCTCGTCTCCTGGCTGAACCACAGAGCGGCTGCGTGAGATGACTTTGTGGAACATCAAGCTGACGGTGTTGACGGCGGCATCTGGGAAAATCTCCAGGGCACTTCGAGGGGAGAAGAAGACCAACCGACCACTTCATGGAGAGCGTGGTATTGTCTACTCCCTGGAGATCGCGCAGAGGCCTTCGCCGACACCATGGAAGACCAATTCTCCCTACACGCGGATGTCTACGACGAGGACACGTGCGAAATGATTAAAAAACTTCCTGGTGAGGAATACCAACCTGACGAAGACGACCTACTGCCCACTGTGACTATACTTGAAGTGCAAGACCACATTCGCCATCTTGGCGAGATTCTTCCTCCTGCCTACAGTATTGCTCTCCAAGATTCTGGAGAAGATCGTCTTGGCGAGATTCCCTGAGGAGTTCTTCACGTCTATCAGGACAGAACAATTCGGCTTCCGCACCGGCCCCTCCACCCCCCTTCAGCTTCGCAGAGTCCTGAACAACATCACCGGAGCTGTAGGAAGGCAGCACCATTCCACTTCGGTCCAAAAAGACGGTGAGCAAAGCCTTCGACAAGGTGTGTGGCACGAGGGAGTGCTCTTTAAGCTGTCATCGTCTTCATTGCCTGGCAGCATTTTCCGGCTGCTCCGCAGCTATCTCCACCTCCGGACCTTCTCCCGTCAGCGTTTGCACGATCCACCTCCACGACCCGCCCAGTGACATCTGGTTGCCACAGGGATCAGTCCTCGGCCCGATCCTGTACCTGTGGTACACAAACGACTTTCGGTCGCTCCGATAGTGCAGCTCTCCCTGTACGCGGACGATGCGCTCCTCACGGCCACTTCTACCAACCTGAGGATGGCTGGGTTATACATCCAGTGGCAGCTGCACCTACTGGAGACCTGGTTGAACGAAGTGGAGGATCAAGGTCAACGTTGGCAAATGTGAAGCCATAAGCTTCACGAGAACAAGGGACGCAAGCGGACGGCCGTCACCTGTCACTCAATGGCAAACGACATACCGAGGAAGACTTTAGTCAAGTACCTGGGGGTACTCCTGGACTCCAAGCTGATCTTCACATCCCACGTCAAGAGGACCTGTGGCCAAGCGAGGAAGGGCTTCGGCATCATCTGCCTCCTGCTCAACTCCACGAACCTACCGACCAGGGACGAAGGTCCTGCTCTATACGGCTCAGATACGATCAGTGCTCACATATGCGGCCCCAGCATGGTACCACCTACCTGCAAGACCGCAAGGAGGCAGTAGCTCGCTGTCCAGAGCGTGTCTCCGGCGGGCTACTGGGTCGCCCTGGTTCGTGAGGAACACCGTAGTCAGGGCTTCGTCCAACGTCCCTACCATCAGGAGCTTCGTAGAAGGCCTGACAGCGAGCCTTGAGGAAGCTGCAGATTCCTCACCGTGGGATTCACATCCGTGAGCTTCGCGGCCCAGGAGGTCCCCCAAACTGCGTCTTCCCATGGATGACTGATGACATCGACTACAACTTCGACTGCACCACGGACACTTCATCCCACTGACAGGTATCGAAAGCTACTAGGGCTTTGACCCTCGAGACACAAGGCAAAAGCCTAACCGGCAGAGGCCTTGAAAGATGTGGGGGATCCACCCCCCCCCACAGACCACAGCGACTTGGACTTGGACTTGGATAGCTTGGTCGATGTGGCGAAATTAATTAATTGTTAACTTATTCTTTCTGTACACTTATAGTACTGAAACGTTTTAAAAACACAAATACAAAGTTCTAATTTTAGCTCACAAAATATAAGAAAATAATCCTTCAAATAATCTTTACACTTTTCATCAGATATGTACGAACGGATTATTATATAGCTTGGTCAATGTGTCGAATTAACTGTTAACTGATTCTTTCTGTACAAATATAGTACTGAATGGTTTTAAAAAAACACAAATCTCAAGTTATAATTTTAGCTCACAAAATATAAAAAATAATCCTTCAAATAATCTTTACACTTTTCATTAGATATGTACGAACGGATATTATATAGCTTGGACGATGTGTTGGAAATTATTGTAAACTGATTCTTTCTGAACACTTAGAGTACTGAAAGGATTTATAAACTTAAATCTCAAGTACTTTTTTAGCTCACAAAATATACGAAAGTTATTTGTTGATCAAGATAATCTTCCTAATTGTAAAAAAACCTGTTAATTTTAAAAGCGTTATAACTAAATAGAAACTGTTTCACTGTCCACTGTACATTTAAACTGTTATTATGTAAATCCTTAGAGTAAGACAAATACTATTTTTATAAGTTAATTTAAAACAATTATTATTTAAAAAAAAATTTGTGTGAAATTAATTATTGAATACCTTTCATTGATTTTTTTTCAATTATTTTTACTGTGTGTTATGTTTGAAATTATTAAATCCTGTATATGAATGACAATAAATTAAAGATATAACTACTTTTACAACTATTCTGGAATGTTCAAACCTAACACTAATAGGGTAGTCACACTAGCTTAATTAACTTTCTATATTTATTGCATGGTTGGACTATTGCATAATAAGTCTATACTCTAAAAAATATTTGTAAACTAACTCACATTAGGGTTAAGTATTTTTAATTTGCACTTTTACGCAAATTAAAAATCTGTAAACGTACGGCTAGTTATTTTATGAAGAAGGTGTTGTAGCTACTGTTATCGCCAAAACATTCAACAACTATGAGTTTGCTCATTCTTAATGTTACGT
>NW_025780436.1:0-26164 GCF_021130785.1 Homalodisca vitripennis | reverse complement strand
GAACACATTAAGCAATTAATACTGAGGCGATTATTATAGAAGAAACTAAATCAACGTAAAAATAATGTACGTGCCAACAAGCTTCAGATACGTTTTTTATGCCCTCAAAATAGTAAAAAAGTAACCAAAGTATTACCACGGGTTGTTTTCCTTATATTATTATAAAATAACGATGAAAGCCTAGAGAGCACTTTTTATTCATCATTAAATTAATTTACCTCGATCCCAATTACCGTACTACTACTTTACCTTACTCAACTAAATAGTATTACATTGTTCTGTAAAATATAAAACAACAGCTAACCTGTACTACATGTTTATTACCATATAACGTACCTCTTAAATTCAAAAATTTGGATTTTGGTAGATTTTTAGATAACCTAATCATGGAATACCGACTGATTTGATAGTGGTGGTGGACCCGCATATTATACTATAGCCCCATGGAGGTGATAAAATGATCATTTGCTGTGCAGTATAATAAGGAGACCAACAAAAACAATTGAAATCATGAATTATCAGTTTTATAAATATCAATACTAGTCGAATTCAACATTAGACCTATACATTATTTATAATTAGGTAGGGTACACGATAAGCAGACCCAGTTTTTTATATCGAAGAATGTAATCAACGGGATAACCTAATATGTTGGCATCTCCATAATCACTAAGACTGATCAATCGAGATAAAAGTATCTATAGTCCTCAATATTAATAATAATGTTTTAAATTAAAATAGTGAATTTAATATTTACAGTGATCAAACAAAATTATTATAACCAAAATTAGGAAAACTGAAGACGACTAATATTTGCTCCTACTTCAACATTTCACATAATGGGATATTTCGGTTAAGAGTCCAACATGTTGGAAGCCACGTGAAAAAACACGTCCTAATCATCTTTCAAAGCAATTGGGTTCGTGTAAGTTTACTAACAATTTACTACCATTTTTATATAATCAGATGTTACTTATGTAAAATTTTAAATAATTACCCGTATTATTTGAAAGTGTTTACAGCTGTTGGTATAGATTAGTTAATGTTTAGATTGTTCAAAATAATTAATTAGGTATCGATTTATTATATAGATGGTTATGAATTAATTAAATATCGTTTGCCCAATTTCGATAAAAAAAAAACAACCGTGGGGTGCCGGGTCCGCTTAATCGTACACTACCCTTATAATTAATTCATTGTCAGCTGTTTTTTATTTAGTTTAAGTTACTGAGTTGGCTAGTAAACATCAGCAAAAGGGGGGGAACAATGGCAGTGACCATGTCAGTTATTTGTCTCAAAAATGTATTTTTAAACATTGAACATTTTTTTAAATGGTTACGAGGGATATTGGACCCTTGCTCCTTTAAATCAGAAGTATCCTGTTTGAGTAGTCGAAAAAGATATAAAAACCTAGAATTAAAGGTGGGAATTCAAATACTTGTTTCGCTGCAATAAAAGTCAGAACAAACCACAACATTGCAACTGTAATATTTTAACTCCAACATTTAACTTATTGCTTGAAAATGAAATTCAAAAAGTGAAATCATGTTTAGTTACGGACTAATGGCAGGCGAAGAAACAATGGACCGTACGTGTTCCTTTTTTTCATGACATGGAGTCAGGCACGTTTAGCCATAAAAATAGTAAATGATAAGTACCTAAATATTATTTTGTTTAGCAGATTTTATAAATTAATATACACAGTATTTTATGTATCAATTAATATATTTATTTATATAGGATATAGACTAATAAGTCGGCCTACACTCGTTTATTCGAATTTGCTATTTATCAAATGGGTATGTCAATTGTTTTTATCCAATAGGAATTAATTCGATACTACAATTTATTTAACTTAGCTTATATGATTTCAACTAATTAGTTATAGTCATTTAACATGTAAACAATAATACAACAAGAAGTAGCTAAAAATTTTGAGACTTTGAAAATGGCGATGAATATGAGAAAAGATTACCCAAGATATTTCCTCAAAAGTGATGAGATTTGGTTTAAATTGGCTTCAACATGAGGTTTTCTCAAAATTTGTTTTTAAAATTGTAATGTTATGAGGATTCTTCTTGTTATGGTAGTTTTATTATAACCTCTAATTGTATACGATTTTTGTATGAAGTTGGATAATATATCATGAACTGTTCAATAGATAGCAATTAAAATAACCCAGTGTAGGACCGCTTATATAAGTTTCCACCCTTTTATAAGATTTAAAACCAGCAGAACTAATATTGTTTATTTAAAATAACTCATTTACGTAATTTTGTCCAACATTTTGTTATTTCAATATTTTTAGATGGTCATGAATATTTGGGGGTAGGGTATTATAAGGTAGGGAAAGGTGCGGAACCCGGGTTTTTGTATATCGAAAATTGGCCAAAACGATATTACTTAATCATTAATCATCAATAATAATCAATCGATACTGATTATTTTGAACCATTAACTTAAAATAATCTACATTAACAGCTGTATAAACACATTTAAGAATAATACTCGTAATGTAATATTCCAATTATTTATAAGTAAACAGTTTTATTATTCAAAATGACAGTCAAATTTTAGAAAACTAAACGACAGTTGCTTTGAAAGATGTTTTTTTTGTGACTTCAACATTGTTGGACTTCCGTACTGAAAAAGCCCATTATGTGAAATTTTGTGGGAAAAAGAAAACAACTAACTGTCTGAGAGGAGCAAATATGGTCGTCTTTAGTTTTCCTAATCTTGGTTATAATAATTTGGTTTGATCAGTTCTTGTACAAATATTAAATTCATAATTTTTAATTCTAAAAATCATATGATTGTTATTGAGGAATCTATAGATACTTTTATATTCGTATTGGGTAACGTAGGATTTGAGATGTGAATATTAGGTATCGATGATTACATTCTTTCGATATAAAAAAACCGGGTACCACTTATTGAAAACCTCCCCCTACCGCGAATATTGACTCTAAATCACCAATTAGATTGTGTTGGTGGCCGCCTTTATTATACTGCAGACGATTTAAACTCCACACAGTAGAAATGAGCATCCTAGATCAATGGGCTAATTGAAGATCCTGAACCTAAAAACTCAGACAGTTGTTTAAAACAATTTTGTGTGCAATAGCCTATAATGGTTTGTCAGCACACCTACAAATTGTTTGGATATAAACATATAGTATTTAAAGGTATACGTTAGGAAGTGGTTTTCTAGGTTAGGGCTACGGAAACGGAAACTATCCAAAATTGATAAAAAACAATATATATAGAGAAACAGTAGTACATATAAAACATCAAACGATTTTATTATAGTTTCATATTGGTAACATAAACATACGTAACGGACTGTCTTCCCAGACCTTGAGGTGAATCCGTTGGCCCTAGGCCCGAGAGGTAAATGCTCCTACTCAAGGATTTACCACCGTATCTTACGCTGAAAGCTAATCATTCCTACTGTTATTTGGAGAGCTAAAATGCCGTTACTGGAAGGTTTAGACTGCCTATAACCACCTGGAAACCAAAAACTCCAGACCCTGAGGGTTAACTCACACTACCCTAACCGCAAGGAGGAGGTGAAATGTTTTTTATTACCTATTTAAAGGCCATTTCTTACCTTGATTTAAATTAATATTACTGTCCCTACGTCACGTATTAAGCACTTTCAATTAGGAAAAAATCGAACATACAAAAATGTAATCTGAAGAAGTAAAGTAAGTGTAAAATAAACTAGTACCGTTCTATATTTATTAAACTGTCAACAATGTGTGGAATTTTTTAGGTAGAATCAAGGTAATCATAAGGACTTTAAAGTGTATCTAAGAATAGTTCATCAACGTAACCTGTTAAACAACGGACATTATAGTTTAGAATCCTTCAGATTAAGCTTTAAAAATAAATTAAAATGCTAGGATTAAAAAATTAAATATGAATAAAGTACTAACCTTTATCCTACAATATGCGGATTCTGGTTATGCTCAACCGGAAAAGAACCACCACGCTACAGTCAAAGTGTTTTGAAGAATGAAAAGGAAGTAGAGCATCCAAGGTTGGAATGAAAAATAGAAACACGAATAACTATTTATACTGTATAATAATACTGTATAAAAGTAAGGTGTAGACAACTTAATTAATGGAAATCATCACCGTAAATCTTTGAAATAGTTAAATCAATATACTATTGGGTTAGGTTAGAAGATTTTACTATGAGGAAGTTATAATGTGAATTTACAAATAACTATAATACCATTATTAAAGAACCAATCAATTATAGTCATTAGTAGCCTTCATTTCTACATCACGAATAGACCTGAGAAAATTTGCAGATTCTCCTTAAGTTGGTGATAGCGCGAAACATTTATAGAACACCAATGTGTTAATTGAAAGATATGACACTTGTATCTTATTTATTGTTTATTTCTGTTGTGATTAATGTCATGTCAGTTAGTACATAAAGTATCATTTTGGGGCGTTAATTATTATGTTAATAAATTGAAGAGATAAAAACATGACGCAGTTGTCGGTTGATTGTGTGTAAAATTTTTGCTTCTAAAAACTGTTCCATTGTAGTAGTAAAAATGGATCACTTACAACCAGGAGTAGTTGAAGCTGCCTCCTAATTTATTATTAGAGGAAAGTAAAGTTGCTAAGGAGGGGAAGTTTTGGAAGCAATTTTTTTATGATTATCTTATTACAACGGGATAATATAACAGAATCTGACAAAGTTAAACACCCTGTGTTGCAGAATATTATGAATCAAGAAGAGGCTCGATTAATTACTACTTTACCGTTAAAAAATCGAGTGATCCCAGATGTTTGAGAACTATGCTAATGCTAGCACCAATGTGATATTTTGATATATTTTTTATTTCATGAACAGCAGCAACAAAATAATAATTTTTATAATTTTTCTGACAAACTATAGGCGTCTTCTTAAGGGGGATCTGCCACCATTTTAAATTGTTTTGCATTTTTTTTGATAAATTGTATTTTTTAATATGGAATCAGGTGTAAACTTATCCTAAAAACCAATGAATATATATAATTTCAATAAACATTGAATCGCAAAAAGTACTTTAATATATATATATAATATATATTAAAACCACCTTTTTTGTTTTGACTTCACGAGTTTTTTTGTTTTTATAATGTTTTCTTTGTATTATAGAAAAATTTGAATAAATTTTTTATTTATGAATGAAATTTATTATAACTTTTTTATTTTGTTCATAATGATTAGATGCATCTTTCACGGTATTTAAAATACTAATAAAAACAAATAGGGAAAAAATGTTTACTTAGAAACCAAAATTTTATTTTTTTAAATATGAAAAAAATATTTTACAGAGCTCTCTATACCGTCAAATCTTTTATTATAGTATCAAGATACACTGGTAAAAATCTCAGTTTGATTTCTCTTATATAAAAAAGTTATTTAACATTATGTGTTGAAAAACAGGGTAAAACTCAATTTTCGAGAACCGCTTCGGAAAGTGAACTAAACACATAACAATCCTACAGAAGAAGAGTTAGAAGATACCTTATCAAAACTGTCCAGCTCCATATGTGTCCCATTCTCTAGTCTTCTTTCTTCTTCTTCTCTTAGCTGTGCTTGTCTTCTGCTTTCTGTAGTCCTTGGTATACTTTCGATTTTCGACTTTTGCGTATTCGCAGGCGAGTCGCGTCTTTCTTTTTGGCCAGCTGCACAGTTAACACACCAGGAGATAGGCGTGTTGATTTTAGTAGCTGTGTCATAGTTACTAATTAGGCCTTCATTGTACACACACTGATACCTTCAGCAACTCCAATCTCTATTCTCAGTTTTGAAGTAAATATTGTTTTTGGACACTTGCTCCAAATAACGCTATGTAACTCCTCATTAGCGTTTTGGGTTTTTCCCATTGAGCATCGTTTCAATAATTCTTTCTGAAAGTGAGGCGTTTGTAAATAGGCTTCAAGTGCTCAACAACCAAGTCATTTGGTGGAGTTTTTACATCAAGTTCATGTTTTCTAGGCTGTAAGCCGTTCGATATATCGCTTTGGTAAAAAGCACCAACTTTCTTTGCCAGGAGGACAGTTGTCATGTTTTGGGGGTTTGTCCGTATACTGGCAGTGACCCAGAGTGGCTAGTATTGTTTTTTTCATTGCAACATTGTCTTTCAAATTACTAACTAAAGCATTTTCTGTAGTATTTACTTAGTTTGTCTATAGTACTACTCTTTAGGCTACTAAAGGCCTTGCCACCCAAAGTAATTTTTTTTCTTGGCGCAATCATTCACGAGATTTCGAGCCGCTGTTACCTAAACGTTTAGCTACGTATTCCCCAATTTAGTATTCTGGTTGATGCGTATGCAGGACATAGTAAGGTTGTTAGAAATTAATTTTAAAAATAACAAAGATATATTGGAAGGGTAATGGCAGATTCCAAAAATCCCTGTTATATTTACTTCACGTAATTATCAATTCAAACATTTTTCATCCTTCTACACGAGTTCCTCATTCTTTTTTCGACTCCGTTACAGAAGTAAAAACGCCATCCAGTTAGAAATTCGGTTGTAAAGGTAAATACAACATCTCTAAGGGACTATATAAACACGGTTGTGTTTTTAAAAACCCTAAAGGTGAGATTGATTATACAATGCCTTGTCTAACATAGCCTGAAATGAAATAAAAGCTAAGATTATGCCAACTTTGGATGATATTGCATTAAAACTTTGGGGTTAATATTATTATATCAGTATTTGACCTCTCTGAGCGTTTCCATTACAAGCCTATAGTTGAGAATGTTTCTTTTAATTGGTTTGTAAACCTTCTTTGGTTGTTGGGTAAAACTGTATTATATTTTGGTGTATCAAAAGACCCTGAAAAATTCAAGATGTAGAAAAATATTTTGGAGATGTTTATATAATGCACAAGAAGTTGCAGCAAACTGCACACTGGCACGAATTCATTGATTGATAAGGTGCACACCCGAGAACACCAAGAACAACCTTGTCTCCAAGCATACAACCCTCGTGGAAACTGAGTGCAATAGTGAACTTACTGTGTGTAAAAAGTGTAAACTGGTCATACATACAAGAATGTTTATTCGAGGTTCCATGCTCAAAGTAAGCAGAACCTGCTGAAATTCAGCAAACAAGAGGAAAGAAAGAAAGAAAGAAAGATAGATTGATAAGGTTATGTTTTCTTATTCAGTTGATTTCATTATATTGTTTGTGATAGGCTGATTTTATTTACATGTACCTGTGTAGTTTGAATGAGAGTTTTATTTGCAATTATGAAGAGACACGCAATCGACCAGTTAAAGCTAAAGTAGTAAAGACTGAATCTATTCCTGATTATGAAGCACCGACTGCGACAACCAGCTATTTGCTCTCCGACATCTAGTGCCCTGTGAAGACATGGAAGATAGATGTAAGAAAAGATATGACTTCTTTTGATATAGGTGTAATATCTACATAGCCGTTTATATAGCAGTGAAAAGATCGTTATGACCATTGGTTTAAACACAGGATTTTGACCGAACTGTTTGTTCCCGAATTCATTTGTTATCCTATAAGTAAACATAACAATAAGAAACGTAAATTTCAACAAAACTTGTCAAAGAAATGGCATTGCCTTGCATACTCTAAGGATAAAGATTGGGCACGTTTGCAAAATTGCATTGCTTTTGGAGCTGAATTTATTGGCAAACGAATTCATAAAAAATTGGTGTTTCAGATGAATGCTCCATTTAGAAAATGGAATGACGCAATAGAAAAGTTCACAGCTATGGTAATTCGGAACACCATACATTTTCAACAATCACAGCTGAAAACTTCCTCCGATTGTACAGCGGTAAAGTAAAGTGATGTAGCTACTCTAATTGACATTTAAAAGGAAAATATACAAAATCTTAAGTACTTGAGGCCCATTGTTGATATCATATTTTGCGTGGAAAATTACATCACTATTTCATGGTCAGTAAGATTGTGGGCCGCTATAGGTCAACCGCTATTAAAGAAACCTGCGCAGAAGAAAATTTCTGAGCAGTACCGCGCAGGAGGGGCCCCTCTCCGGCGGGGAGTTGGGGTGGGGAGTGGGACCAGCACCTTCTTGTATCTTTTATCAGCTGTGTGGATCGTGTCTCGCTCTCACAGTTTTGTTTACACTGCAGCTACTTTATCTGTTCTATAAGTATATATTTCTTGTGTAGGCATACACAAGTGTCGAAGTCTAAGCTTAAAATATTAATTAAACAGATTAATGTAGCCATAGATGTATCCAGGAAGGTTGCATTTTGTTTTGAGGTTAGCCATGCAGTGGTAGTGGCCAGTAGAGATGTGTCGTTTCAATTCGAACGGGTCAGTCAGGTGAATAGTGATCCGGATCAGAGTGTTTCAAAAGACCCGTTCACTATGAAAGTTTTGTTCAATTTTTCTTGGCAAATGAGTAAATTTGATACTTTTTTCCAAATCAGGTATATGAAATGAAATGAAAATGGCTTATTTCCCCAAAAATAGTACAATAAAAACACATTTACATATACACGTATTGCAACAAACGTATGCACATCCATACAATGTTTGAAACCACGTATCAGAGTGTAACAATGCGGTACTTATACGTAGTTAATTATTTCTTATTATATAAACCTTGTAGCAATTCTATTTAATTCAAAATTAAATTTGAAAAAAAAGAAGAGTAGTATATAACTGGGTAGAGCCTACATGGGCCTAATGCCTGTGCGTAGGCTCTGGTCGTGAATATTGGAACTCAAAACTAATAATAGAACAAATGATATTATAAGTAAAAAAATAGTAGTTTTGTAATTTTTGAGATTATTAAATGGTTATAGACTTTATTTTTAATCCGGCTGGATGGCAATGACAACATTGACCACGCAGGCAATTGATGAATCACATTGATAATGATACGTAACCGAGTATAAATCTAGTTTTGCTGCACTGTCGTATGAAGTATTAGTTATGGTAATTATAGTGAAGGACAAACCGAATAGCAATAAATAGTGAGGAAGGGTTAGAAGTTCAGCTATAATAAGGGACAACAAGTCTATATACTTCTTCGCCATCTAACGATAGTAACCAATCCTTCCCGCGTTTTTTAAACCAGTAAAAGATTAGGTAATTGAAACACATAAGCGAAGTTGTAACTCAAACACACGTTACGGTAACAAAACATGATACGCAAAATATAATACAAATTTGTTACGCTAAATGTTTTTTTTAATATAGAAACTGTAATGCCGACTTGTTGCGAGTATCGTGTGTTATGAGTATATTAAGTTTTCAACGCAAAAAGAGTATGAAAATTAGTAAGTAAATAAGAATTGTTTTGATAATTAAATGTCTTATAGTCATTAGTTTTGCCTCGAAGAAAAGTAATCCTGAAGAATATGTTGTAGGCCTATTCATAAAGAACATTAATCTTAGTATTGTTTTGTGTTCAATAATTAATGGCTCAAGAATAGTTTTGAAAGCAGCACCATAGACTATAATACCAAATGAAAGTTGGGATTGACGAAAGCAAAAATAGGCCACTTTAATGTCCTTATCCGTGAGTACTCCTTGGTAATTGTCCTGAAGGCAAAAAATGTACTTGCGGATTTTATTTTTCAAAAAAATTTTTTTTTACATTAGCATTATGATGGGAATTTTTTTTTAAATATACTTGCAGGTATTGAATTGTGTCCAGGAGCGCAATTTACTCTCAAACTGGATACGTAACATATGACCTTTTGTAACAGTGCATAAGTTGAAGGTCGAGTTAAGCCTATAAGATCGGTCTTCAAAAAAAATATTATATTTGAGCCATTAGAGTTCGCCAAGTTCTGCCCCACATTAGTAAAGAATTCATTAAATTCGTTGGCTACTTCAAGCTTAATTTTCTCATTGAATAATTTGGTATTTGGCAAATATTTATTTAGCTGGAAAGAAACTTAGTTAACATTCTCTACCACTCAATTTATTTACAACCACCCCCCCCCCCTAAACATTTTTAAATCCCCATTAGCTCGGTCGAATTTATCACAAAAATAATATTTTACAGTTACTTTAAATTTCTGCTTAAAATGTTCCTGTAATTTACATAGCGGGGTTTAAGCTCCACATTAAATGGTTGCTTTTCCAGCATTTGCATTAATTTATTTCTTTCTCTTATTAGCTTGGACTAAATCTGAAGTAATCCAGGTTTTAGTTTTTTGACCTAGTTTTAAATTTATTCGACTGACTATTGAAATTGTAATAATATTCTGAAGTTGTAGTGCAAAAACATTTACATTACTGCTGTTAAAAATTTATTGCCAATTAGCATTTAAAAAAGTGTTATCATGTGGTAACACATGGTCTATATATGTGCGATGTGCAGGGTCGATCTGAGAGGAGGCGTTTCTGTGTAGTAGTGTGCGTAATATTATTTTAATGAATCATTAAAACTTATAGTCAGCCTGGGTATTATGAAAAGTGGCGGGAACTTAATAGGTTAAATGTATAAAATGTGTTATTTATAAAAATAAATTATTTTCTAACGAGCAATGTTTCTGTTTGATGTTTAATAAATTATTGAAACATTTGTAGTGAAATAACCTTAGGCTATGATAAATCAAAGGCATATCAATCAACCAAGTCTATTGTTCATAAGTATTAACATTTAAAATATTTAGTAATGTATATAGTAACATACAATTAATTTGTTTTTAACCAGTTGTAATAATTATATATATATATATATATATATATATATATATATATATATATATATATATATATGTATATATAAGTAGATATGAATATGAGGGTTCTAGACCACTTTTGGGACAGTCAGAAAATCAATGTAAAATACTGTCCATTGAACAATAAAAAAATCTAAGAAATCTAACAGGAAACCACGAAATGTAAAATACTGTCCATTGAACCATAAACAAATCTAAGAAATCTAACAGGAAACCACGAATGGAAAATAACCGAATCTTTAGCTGTTTACTGTTCATTGTAGGCTTCTAATTTCTTAAGCTATTTTAATGAAAAAATCCAGAAATCTCAATGAAAAATCTATAAACGGAAATAATGAAATTTGCTAACAATCACTCGAGAAGTCGGGGAGAATGTGAGTAAAACCGCATTCTTTTCACGAGGTTCTTCATTTACTTTCTCCAAATGTACTATAAAATCATCAAAGATTTCAGGTTTAAAATCGTAGTTAAATTCAATGTCTAAATAGTGAAAGATTATAGGTAAAATCTTCTCATAATAAACGTGTGTATTTAAACCTACAAACCTAATGTATTCTTTGAAAAGGAAAATAATTTTGTCAACGGTTCCAAGAGATAAGTAAAAATTTTTGTTCTTTTTTCTAAATTCTGAGACAAATTTTGTTTGCTTCTTATCTCCATATTGTAATTTTCTAAGCAGATTATTCAAATGTGTTAGCTTATTTCGAAATTTCTTAGGTTTAGGTCTTTCATACTAAATTAAATTACAATCTCTACAAACTAATCTTTTATCAATAATTTCTCCTCTATTATAACACTTGTAACAGTTGGCATTATACTCTTCCATTTTTACAAAAAAGAATAAATGGAAGCTATGGGAACTAAGGTCCCTGCCTGCCGAGATATAAATTTTTCAGCGCAAATGTTTATGTTTATATTTCAACTACCGAGATAAAAAGAAATGATTTTATTTTATTATTCAACTATTTAGGATATTTTGTCTATGATTACAAAGATTATTCCGGAAGAAAAATCGAGATTTTTCATCAGCGAAAGAGTATATTTTTGAAGTTTTAGAAGGAATGAAAGAGAACAATATGAACATCATTAACTACTGAATTTCTCTAATATCGTTCTTAATCACGTCATATGATAAAAATTTCTCAGAAACCACAACCACATAACAAATCGCGTTTTGTAACAGCATTTTGAAAATCCATATTGATAATTATATCGTTCTTTGAACTAGAAATATTTGTCAAACTCTTTGTTGTATCAATGACATAAATGGGTCTATTTGCTATAAATTCTTTGGGGTTGTAATACATTTCCATATTTTTGTAGTAAACTTTCTTAAAATCTTGATACATCTGATACATGATTCTGAAAAGACCACCGGAAATGTTTAAATTTTGTAATTCATCTGGATAATAAGAACCGTTCAATTTTACTCTGATATTTTTCACATTCAAACTATCGAACTTTGAAGGATTTTTTTCTTGATTATTCTGTCTATCTGTTTGAAAAACCAATGATAACGAACTTGGGATTGAAGATATTTCTATAAATATTTGTGATATCGAACGAATAAGTTGTTCCGGAAATACCTTTTTGCTCAATACATTTGCCAATCTAGAAAATTAAAACGTGATTGTTTTGAGATTTTATAATTTCATCAATCAACTGAATTTTACTCGTGGTTTTGTAATCAATCATCGGAACTCTAATGAAAAAACTCGTTAATTGTAATTTTGCCATCAACAGGCATAACATTTCCAGTTGCAGTCTTCAGAATCACATCATCGTCTTCTGCTCTTATAAAACTTAGATAAAATCCTCCTTTATAGATCGGAATAGTAACATTTTCAAAAAATTCCTAAGCCGAAATGTGCTAAATCACCGACCGCTTCAAATTGTCCAAATTTAAAAGTTGATTCAAAACTGTTTGAAAATACATCACTTTTGGAATAACAAATAGTATCCTTTAATTGTGCTTAATTGACCACAGTTTTCGACTTCTTCTATCAATTTATTGTGTTTTCTTTACTTCAATCTTAGAAAATAAAAACGGTTATAAAATTATCGATTAATCTAACATTATCAGTTCCAAGATATGCTTGACCATCTTGTTTTGTTAAAGTTCCAGAAATATAAAACTGGAAGTTAGACGAGCAAAAGTTATCTCCAAAATCAATATTAAACTCAGTTCTTTTATTCGGTTCATTCAAATGTTGTTTACTAATTGGATAGAAATTTTTAAACTCCGCCCTTTCAATATCACTAGCATACTTTCTGTAGTCCACCATTTAATAAGAGAAAATTTAAACATCATGTATAAGAAAGATATCATTTTTTCATCGATCTAATGTACGTTTTTATAAGAAAAGATATAAATTTTTAGTCATTTTTAATTATCTACTTCGTCATATTCGGGATTCTCTTCCTTAAATTTTGCGATCTCGGTCACATATTTTCAATAAAATTTGCACAGGATAGTAACCGCTATCTATAATATTGTTCCAATCAACTGTATCTTTATTTTCATCCAAAAATTTTATACTCAAGTGTTGATAGAGACAAAGAACAGACATATGATCTTTTAATTGATAATGTATATTTTCTTGAATGAACTCTGGGGACAGATTTTGATATTTTGCAATGTTATACCAATTCAATTTGTTTACGTATAATCTCATCATATCTTCGGATAATTCATATTTTTGAGAAATGTCATCCCAATGTTCTTTTTTCAAATCTCTTTCGTGTTGCATTATAAAAAGATCGAAAGCACTGTAATGTCCCGCCATCTCTATTTATTAAGAAAAAATTTCAAGTTTTTATAAATTGACTCTTTTTTGCGTTACATTCAGCACATTTTCCAGAAATTCTCTTAACTCCATTGATATTTGCATAGTATTTTATATCATTTGTTTCAGTTTTTGCCTTACACCTCACACAGTATATGAGCGCCATTTATATAAGGAAATTTTATCATGCAAAAAACCCTACACGAATACCTATTTCAGTAAGATCTTCCTCCATATTATTAAGTTTTTCTTGTAATTTTTGAAATTTGACAGCATAAGAATCATTGTATTCAACAAATTTAATGACCAATATTCTCAAAAGTTTTCGTAGCATCTAAACTAAACTTATCAAAAGACTCTTTAAAATTAGTAAGTTTTTCATTAATTTCACCAACATCGTCTACTGATCTTCTATTTCTGGCTTCTAACTTGTCATAGACTTCTGTTGTAAAATCTTTAACATGCTGTTTATGATTCTCATAATTTTTTGTTTTAGTTCATTAAACATTTTAATAGGATCTTCTAATTGAATCATTACAACAACATCAAATGGATTAAATTCCTTTACTAACACCGCTAATTCTTTTTCCTTTAAAATCTAAGGCATTTTTAAACATTCGGATCATGTAAATCAACAATATCGATGTTTTCTGATAATTTTTAGAGGTTTTAAAATTTGTTCTTTAACAACAACATCATGTTTGTCAATACCAGGTCGAACACCGACAATTCTTTTTTTATTAGCTAAAACTAACATAATTCTTTTCAACTTTGATCGCTTCAGTAATTTTATCAGCTTTTTCGATGTGAGACATTAAATTGGTAAATAATTTTTTTACACCATCATCAACTTCTTTTTCCAATGTTTTTATTTTATCAGCAACTTCATTTGAACTCATGAAATTTGCAAGTTTGTTATTCATATTCTGCTTTAAAATCTTCAATCTCGACAGCAAACATATCTGGAATCTGGAAAGGTTTTGTAATAAATTTTCTAACTTGTTATCAAACTCATTTCTCAAACTATCAAAATTGAAACTATTATCTACATTTTGAATAATTTGTGTACCAAATACGTCAAAAATATTTTGTGAATCCATATTTATTAAGCAATAATTTTGTTAACAACTTCTTTTAAAATCTTTACCATTACTCAGTTCATTCAAAACAAAAACACATAAATGACCACAAATTGGGGGATCTTTATAGTCTTGAATCTGAGAGTCATTGTAGTAGACGCTTGATTTTTTCAAATATTTAATCAATTCTATAGGTGGTTTGTCCTCAATTCTTCCATACGAATCAAAATAACATGCATTCTTATCATTTTTATAATAACAAATCCAATGCGTTCCACTTCCATAATCGAGTCTAAATTCACAATTCCACATTCAAATTTCTTAACTTTTTCAGGTAATGTATCTCTCATGAAGATTCCTCTAAAATGTTTAATATTTTTGCAGATTTCTTCCAATTCCCCGAATGTTAAAGGTTTAAATTTTTTTTTTCAATGTTTTGATTTCACGTAATTCAAAGTTTTTTCATCTAATCCAGATCCTGTAACATCTTCCAACTCTTTATCTAACCAATTTAAAATGTTTCGAACAATAGGAATCACATCCTTTTTAACGATTGGAGCAGCTTTACGAACATAAGGAACAACATTTTTAACAACTGGAATATTTTCTCCAAAATCTAATAAATCTTTTCAAAAGTCCACCATTTTTAAGTTCTTTCAACTGATTATAAGAAAATTCTATTCTGGTTCCTTTATTGTTTTTCTTATGTTTTTCGAGTTTATTGTATTGTCTATTTGTTAAAAAATATCTTATCTTCGCCATTTTTTAGTTGATCTATTTTAAATTGAATACTAACGGGTATTTTCTTCTTAAAAGCGGATTTTATTTTTTCTTTCTGATTTTTGCTGAAGTTTACGTTCACCTCCATTTATATAGTTAAAATTTCAAGTTCTCTTCGATTTCCCATTCCTAGTTTTCTCTTCAAAAACATTGCTCCAGCTGTTGGAAGCGCAACAAATCTTTCACCTAAACTAGCATCTTTTGATAAAAATCTATCCATTGCCTTATCTTGCAAAACTTTATCTGCGATATGTCTGGAATTTGTGTCTCTATGTTTTGCATAAAAAATATCGTGTTCCATAGCAGCTTTGATCTAATTTATTTATACCAGGATCTCCTCTTTTTAGTCTTTTTTCGAGTTTTGTGCCAGGGCCCCAGATACTGATAAGTTGGTACGTGTAATTCAAAAGGTAAATTGTTGATAAAATCATTCAAAAGTCCACTACCCTCAATCATAGATGAACTTATTGCCGGCAAAACTCCGTTTTAAATATTTAATTCCATCAGGTTTTTCAATCATTTCATTCAAGTTTGTTCGAAATAAAATCTTTAATCGCTTTCTTTTTCGTTCAAAAAATTGTTGTTTCCAGCCTTCTCTTGAGCATAAATATAATTCATCGAGTTTTGTTCAAATCGTCGATATATCTGTACTCAATCTTATTATCACTGTATTTTCTCACACCTGATCCTTCAGATTCGTTTTTCCCAAATTGGTTTAATCAAATTGAGATATTTTTTACCTTTACTTGACTTTGGTTTCTTAGTTGATGGATCATTATTTTTGTAAATTGAATCAGATTTCCATACAATTTCAGTATACTTTTTCAAGTCTTCTTCAGAATATAAACCGTCTTTTGGAACATCAGTGCCTGTTAATAATCTCCATAAACCTTGAGTTCCTTCATATGTTTTTTCATTAATAATGATATCATTATGCTCAAAAATTCACGGGCAAATTTCCAATCATAAAACTTTTCTTTTTTTTATCCCAATACAAACCAAATTTATCATCCTTTGCTCTAGGAAGAAATTTTTTACCAATTTCACCAATTATTATATCCGTTGTTCCAGGGACTTATTGGTTCAACTATTGTAGATTCTTCAATGATTCTAGGTCTAAATGGTGTTGACGATGGTAATTTTGGCAATTCAAACTCAGATTCTGGTATCGAAATATCGGCAAATTGTCGTACAACTGGAACCAAATTCATCAAATTTTGATTATCACTTAAAACATTTTCAATTTTGCCCTCAAACGTTTTTTATTGCAGAAGTTACAGGTTTTATTGATTTTTTGAATAAATTCTTGTTCTTTTTTCATCAATTCGAATCTGTTCTTTAAATTCTTTGATTAATTTCTTTTCTATTTGATCAAGTTTTTTCGCCTCTTCAGAAGTTACGTTCGCCATTTATTTAGGAAAATTTTGAAACGTGGAACGTAAAAACGTGAACGTGGAACGTGGAAACGTGAAACACGAACGTGAAACGTAAAACACGAAACGTGAAACACGAACGTGAAACGTAAACACGAACGTAAAACATGAACGTGAAACGTAAACACGAACGTGAAACATGAACGTGAAACATGAACGTTGAAACATGAACGTGAACGTGGAACGTGAACGTGGAACGTTAAAAACGAGAACACGAAACGTAAACGTGAACCTAAAAACATGAAAACAACTAGATTATCACACGTTTATATTGGAAAATTTATTCAAATATTTACCATTTTTAGGCTTCAAAGTTAGATTAATAGTTATAAAATCCATAGTCTTCTTTCCAAATTTTTATCACACAATTCATTAAAGTGGTTAAAAACTCATATTCAGATCCCACATAATTGTTGTAAATCTTTCTCGAATAGTGATCGTCTTGCTTAAAAATACACAACATATTCAGGTTATTTTTTATAACTTGTTTATCAACCTTTGAAAAGCATTGGGAAAGATAGATACAAGATATGTTTTTGTGACGGGACATTACGAAATATTCCTTAATAACGTCCTGATTTTCCAAAATACAATCATCAAAAACGATTAACGAATTGGGTTTACATTCGCTTAACGGAACTATGTCCTCAGGAAGCATTATAAAAATGTGATATTTTTTTGTTTAAGTTTTTCTCAATATTTTCAAATCTTTCTTGTAATTTTTTATAGGCGTCTTGTTCTAAAGATTTACTAAAAACATACAAATTGGAATAAGGAATCAACCTATTGTAGATAAAATTCAATAATAAAGTTGTTTTTCCACATCCACTTGAACCAACAATTAACAATCTGATTGGTTGAATCTTTCTTATTTTCTTCAAACGTTTGAAGTTTTATCCTGATCTTTTTGCTTTAAAAATTTCTCCATTTAAATAGAAGATTTTCATCTTGAAGCAACGCTTGCGAAAATGAAGCTGTTCAAGTTGACTTCAGAAAGCTCTAAATTAGTTTTAAACTTGGAACATCCTATACACTTAGAGGAAGAATCAAATTATTTTATCGGTTTAAGCGGTTTTTATTCTGACAATTTTGTAATAAATATTAGTGAAAGTTCTCCTTATTGTATAGGATTTAGTGAGAAGAACATAACAAAATATTATGGTTTAAACAAAAGGATATTATACTTTCGATCAAATAAAAAATTCCCTTAAAAATTATCTGAAAAACATTCAAACAATCAGATAAATCTTTAAACTTTGACGAAAACAAGTTTGAAATGCAAAAAAATTATCTCTCTAATAAAATTCAAATAAAATCACCAGTAAGAATAATGTTTTCAGCAATTATTGTAGATTTATTAGGGTTTGTTCAAGAAACTATTGAGCCAAAATCAGGTATATTTAGGAAAATAAAACGCCAAAATTTAGACCGTTCGATGTAATTGAAGTACATTGTAATCTCGTTGAACCTAGTTTTGAAAATCATACCGAACATCTTCACAAAGAATCTTGAAATTTTGTACACTTTTTTCCCAAATGTTGCTTATGGATCAAAAATCAGTGAAAAAACCAAATGAAATCGATTATATTCCAATTAGAAAAAATATTAAAAGAATTCAAAAAATCGTTCTGACTATTCAAGACTCTGAAGGAAATCTATTAAATAATGAGAGTTAAAAACAACAATATATTTAAGATTGTCGAAAGAATGATGAATCAAGGGGGGGAACGAATCGTTCTTACCTTCAAATTTTCAAGAAAACAACTTTTGAATGTATAAATTACAAGAGTCTATCCATAGACCCCTTAACAATCTTCATCCTGACCCTGTTTTTATCAATGAATCTGGACTTTATACTGAAATAAAAATTACTAGTTAAATTTTATTTCTATCTAAATGGAGTCAGTTGTAGACCTACTCAATAATCAACTAAAAATTTCAATAACAAACATATCTTTACTACGATTGTTGACGAAAACAATGTGATCTGGTTTAAGGCTAACGACGTAGCAAAAATTCTAGAATATGAAAATACTATGCAAACGATCAGAATAAACGTTGACGAAGATGATAAAAACTTCTATTTTAATCTAAATATAAGGGGGGCTATAAATAGCTTACCTTCAAACTTCCAAAATAACACTGTTTTTCGTTAATGAATCTGGACTTTATTCTTTAATTTTGAGATCGCATAAACCAGAAGCGAAATTGTTTAAAAATTGGGTTACGAAAGAAGTATTACCTTCCATTAGAAAATTTGGTGAGTACAAACTCAAAAACGAAAATAAGCAGTTAAAAGATGAAATAAAACAGTTACAAATTTCAGGTCAAATGAAATCCTTGAAAAATAGAGAATCAAGAATTGCGAATGGAATTAATGAAGAGAGATATGGTATGTAAAGATTTTGATAAGAAAAAAACACCATGTTTTTGTGTTAATTAAGAAGAATCACATGTGGGAATATCCTTATTACGTTATCAGAGCTCAGAAACGAGAAATACCAAACCGATTAAAACATCTAAAAATAAATTATCCTGAATTAGAGATTTTGTTCATTGATGACGAACCAAATTCTATCAATCTGTATAACCAAATGAAAGAATCTTTGAATATTTTATACAACGGAAATCATTTTACTACAAATATGGCAGAATCTCGACTGATTTATAGAATATCTAAATTACACGATGAAAATGTTAATAAATTTTATTAAACTCTCGAATTATGATATTTTGTTTGTAAATGTTTTTGATAATTATTTTAACCATTTTATAGTTCTTCCACATTCACAATGAGTATCTTCATAATATAATCTATGAAGATTCTTCTTTACACAATCTTTACAATATGAGTCTTTCTTATCTCTACTATAGTGATCACTATTAAACTCTGAAATTTTTTTAGTTTCTTTACATTTAAGACATTCTTTATCTTCCAAAGTTAATTTTTCTATTTTATCATATAATTCTTTATGATATTCCCTTTCACAATCTTTGCAATAATAATGCATTCCATCTTTCCTATTTTTATCTTTATAAAAAGCTTCAAAACCTTTTATTTTCTTTGCACATTGAACATTTTCTTTTGAGCCTCCATTTATATAGAAAAAATCTTTGACTTTCTCAATTCATATTCATAAAACTTTCCGGTTATTTCTTCATTATTTAAATCTTTTATACTATAAGTTACAGGATCTGTGTTATTAATTTGATAAATCACAAAGATTTCTCTTGACCAGTTGTTCTTATATTTGTTCGAAAATGTTTTGTTTTTTACTAACAATTCTTACATGATCATTGACTTTAAATTTAGTTTTCGTGTGAATTTCAGGTGGAAAATACTCGAAAACTGTCTCTAATAACTCCTTTTCTGCATCCTTACCTACGTCTTTGGGCTTCATTTTGATTGTGCTGTGAACCGTATCATTATAATTTGTGACTATTTTTTGAAGAATATCGATCCATTTAAAGTTTTTATTAACCTCAAAAAGAACTTTCATTCTCTCATTTTGAGTTTCTGTTATATCTCTCTACGATACTTGATTTCTCTTCGTTTTCAGTATGATAAATCTTAATGTTGTATTTCCTCAAAACTTCGTTAAATTCCTTTATTTTTGAACTCTAAACCCTTATCTGTATGAAGTAGGTTTGGAGGTTTGTGATTGAATCCTTATGGCATCTTTTACTATATCTTCGAAAGCTTTTGAAATATCCTTGCCGTTTTTTCTTTTGATAGCTCTTGACCAAGCATATTTTGAGAAAGTATCAATAACATTTAACATATACTTGAATCCATAATTTTGATCTGAATAATTAGACATTATAAACTAAATCTGCTGCCCATAAATCGTTCAATTCCTAGTGTTATAATTTTTCACTTTTTAAACTTTTTTCGTACTGGTGCATGAATTTCTCTTAAGCTTCAATCTCTATTTCTTCTTTATTCTTTAATTCTTTCTTTACTTGTTTTTCATTTGGATTCTTTATAAATTGGACTCTTATTTGTCTTACATTTGGAACATTTTGCAGCAATTCTATACAACCCGTTTTGAGTTTTGAACGATTTTAGAATCTATATTTTTCGTTTTTTTCTTGCATTTGTGGCAGTGAATTAAATCATCTTCCATTTACATGTCAAAGTTTCCAAGTTTATTTAACTCATCTAATATATTAGATTTTGCTTCGCCTTTATATCCATACGGTTACTGTATCGATCTTATTTTCTAGGACATTTCTCTTATCATCTTTAGCGTTCAGTGCCAGCTTGTTTATGGTGATGGTATACAAATCATGTTTATAGCTTTTGATTACTGTCATCTCTCTAAATTCTTCTTTATCTTCAAACAAAACATCTCTTCAAGTTTTCGATATTTATTGTTTTATTTACAACGCTTCTCTTAATTCCTTTACACCTAACTGGATTTTTGTCTAGATATTTGTACGAGTACATCTTTGACCTCAAACCACAAAATTCTTCTAAGATTTCCCCATTTAGTTCGTCTTTGAATTTCCCTATTACCTTCTTGTTTTTAGTAGTGAAACATTCATGATCTTTTGGATAATCACTTGTATCAAAGTCATCTATATTTTCTTTAATAATTTTGTAAGGATCACGTTTCAAATTCTAGGAAGTAACTGTCTGTGTCCATGTAACACAGATTCAAATCTGGATCAAACTTCTTTAATTTGTTGTAATAAAACTCGTACATTAACAATTTTGAAAGGTCAAGAACTGAAAAAACCTATGTAGATTGGCTTGTTAAATTTAACTTTCTGCTTGTACATGTGACTCGCTATAACAGTTGTCGTTCAAAGATGTTAAAGCATTTGAAATTTGTTTTCTTAGCTTGTTTCATTGAAAATTCTTCATTTCCTAGTCTAATATCACATCTGTTTCTCACATTTTCCATAGATTTTCCAAAAACAGAGTTGTTCATCAGCTTGTAAAAATCTTTCTCAAAGTCGCTTGTAGCTTTGGTTCTCATACTAGTATTAAAATCAATGTAATCTTTCATAAAAGGCTTCTGATCGAATGCAATAACTCTATTCACATGTTTTAACACCATTCCTTGTTCCAGATAGAATTTCAAATTTCTCGAATGAACAACATATTCAGTTTTTATCCAGTAGAGTTGTGCAAAGTTTGTTGTTATAATGTTCTGGAGCAAGAGGCAAATCTTTATGATTTTCATGTAAATTCTTCGGATATTCTAGATCGACTTCAAGAATATAGCCATAATCTTCGTCGCCAGTGAGTTCCAAAATTGTTTTCTTTCCATTCTGCTGTTGTATACGTTTTAGGATCCATCCACTTGATTTCGTTCATATGGTAAATTTTGCATAAGTCCATACCCATAAAGGTTGTTTGCATCGACGTACAACAAATAGTTTTCGGGCTTTGTCTTATCAAAATCTTTCAAATATTTGTTATTTGCTTAACATATCGTTTTAATACATTGAGAAATGCCTCCGCGAATACCTTTTTCGATCATCAAATACATATTATAATCACTAATTAACTGTAATTCTATATTCGTTAATTTTAACATAGCGTCCCATGCAAGACTGGGAGCTGTTAGATAGTGTGCTGGATCAAGTTTATAGCAATTCAAACAAATATTCCTAAAATTTTCAAAGATATCAGCGAGCAATAGAACATCTTGAATGTTATAGAGATCAGAGTAATTTCCAAGATTTTTATCTTTTAATTTGTTCCAAACATTTAAGTAGTGTTGAAAATCTTTCTCAGATATGCTCTCGTCTGTCAAAAGTGAATAGAAATCTTGAATTCTCAATTCTTCTGTGTAATCAAGTTTTTCAATACTGTCGATAAATTCATAGGGAAATATTCCTTTTCCAGATAGAATTTTAAAGATTTCTTCTTCGTCATTTGGTTGTCTATCTAGAATTGCGTTCAGACCATCTTGTATAAAATGATTTGTATGTTTGAAATCATCTTTTTTGAGGTTTTTAGCTAACTTTTCTATAGACGATGCCATAAATCTGAACGTGTCTACGAAAGAAAACTTGATGAACTTTCTTGGTTTATCATCCTTCAAACTCATATCCATATCCAGAATTTACAGAATAATTTATATATTTCTCATCTGTGTTTGCGATCAAATCAACATTACCATACTGTTTTGCCAACTCTTTTATGTACAAATGAGTATCGTAACATGACATATTGTGGCAGAAAACGGGAATATTTTGAGGAAATTTGAGATTCAAGTTACAAGATAAATGAGCAGCACCTCGAAATTTACCTGTTAAATGACAATGATCTCGTACTTTTTTTTCTTGTTTGATTATCAAAACCCTCAAATTCACAAATATGACAAAGACTGGAATTTTGATACGAAATTTTCTTCTTCTTCAGTTAATTTCATAGGTATTTTATTCTTAGAATTATACTTTTTAGCTATGTATTTCGATAATTTATTAAGTTCTTCAAACAATTTTGCAGGAACATTTGGCAAATCTTCTTCATTTTTTGCTCGATAACATATCGGCTTGTACATACGATTGGTCACATTAGACACTAAGTATAGAGTAAAACCATATGGAATGTGCTTCTGAATCTTGGTTGTAGTCGACTTTTGCGGATTGTTTTTGCATGTGGGAATCTTCTCTAATATGCTTTCAAAATCCATATAAATAACGTAAGGATGAGAAAATTTCTTTTGATAATTAGTAAATGTTGTTGTTTGACCTGGAAACGGCATAATTGGCTTACAAACTTCGTGTTGTTTGCAAATTTTCTAAATGATCTGTTAAATCTCCAGATTTGTAGAAATGGCTTAAACATCTTCTACAAAGAAATTTTTTATTTTTACACTTAGATAACTGAGAAAATACAAGTTTGTTTAAATCTGTTATCAAAACATAATGAGATTTGTCATCTTGTTTAACATACAATAAATCGATTTCTAACTCGGCATCATAAATTTCTGAAATTTGCAACGGAACAATATTGAGTTTTTCATCAAAACTATAGACATTTACAGACATTTTCGGATAATTATACTTTGCTTTACTGCTTCGTTTTTCAAATAATTGTATATCTTTTAAAGACATAGGATAGTCGAACCCAGAAAATATCTCGTCATTTACAAATTTTTCATATTGTTTTGCTCTGTCTACATGAGTTTCTGGTTTTTCAATAGCACATCGGATAGAATAAATAAAGCAATAATCATCTTTATTTTTGATATTTATACAAGCTTTCTTATCTTTGATTTTCTTTGGTAAATCGATATATGATCCTGCGTTCATAAATTCGTGTTTATTAAGGCTCAAAATCAGTTGTTTACAGCGTTTTAATGTCCATCCAGAACCTCGATTTGGATGATTTGTCTGTTCTCGATGTGTTAATTTATTAAATTGCTTAGTAATAAAGTCGTTTATGTCAAAGATTTCGTCTGCTTTTATAGTAAAGTACATTGGACACGTTTGTGTTTCACCGTTCACTAAAGTTCGTTCGTATTCGCATTCTAAAGAGAGATAACCCTTCATATTTTTAACATTCTCTTGAAATTTCTCGATTAAACTCTTAATTTTTGACCGCATAATTGATAGATATTTGTAAATTGACATGGAATTATCGTTTAAATTTGTTAAAATGTATTGCTTGAAAAGACCGTGTATTGAGGATAAAACTTCTACATCAATGATATTTTCAGGTTTCTCATTAAGAGTTTTGTCAATTTCTTCGATCATTTCAGACTTAGTTTTATCGTTTGTTTCAATGGACAATTTCTCAGCGATTGATTGAATTTTTTTCATTCTTTAAATAGATTGAGATCTTTTTTACTTTCCTTAAAATTTTTCTTTAGTTCACGCAATTTTTCTATATTATACATGTTTTGGTGATCGGCAATTTGATTTTCTTTAGCCCAAGTCTTCAAATAATTTAATTCTTTTTCATAAATATCTTTATTTTTCAGATGATTCTTTGACTTATAATGTCGGGTAAAATGATGTTCGAAAATGTCTTTTTTGCAGTACGGGCACTCTATCTTTTTCCGCTCCATTTAAATAGGGAAAATTTGAATGTGCCAAGTTTTACTATTTAGTAAAATATCTTTTTATTAAGCTGAAAAATAGCAATAATTCAGTAGATTTCTAAGGATTTTTATCAAAATTTGATAAAAATCAGCACAATTTATGGTTAAACAGCCTTTGATTCTTCTAATTTAAAGAAGAAAAATTTTGTTTAAACTAACACTTTGAAAAGTGGAGAATTTTACACAAATCAGCACAAATTGTAGTAAAAACAGCTTGTAGATTCTTCTATTTATTATAGAAAAATCTGTAAACTAAGACTTAAAATTATTGAAAAAATAGTATAGTTATAGTAATAAAAGTACTTTTATTACTATATTGGTTTGGTAGGGGGTAATTTAAATTCTATAATACTATTTTTTTCAATATTTTTTTCTTTAACTTTTCCAAGATTTTTCATTAAGATTTTAATATATTTACAACAGAATTTTCGAGAAATATCATTCACATTATCAACTTTAAAGCTAAAAATTCGCAATAATTAGAGAAATTCAGTAGATTTTCAGGATTTTTCAAAAAACTCTAGTATAATGCACCTTAAGAGCTGTGGTTTTGACCCTAAAAACCGTGTTTTTAGGGTCAAAACCCCGGTTTTTTGTGTATTTTTGGAAGTATAGTGTTGATTTTTCACCTTAAAAGTGTAGAAGTATTAATTTTTTTCTATGTAAATGGCACTGTTACAAGAGTTGAATAAGGTTGGTGATTTAACATTCAAAGAATACAAGAAATTAGTAGAATTAGAAGAAAATAAGAAATACAAAATTTTGAATCTGGAGAAAATGAAAGATAAATTCGGGTTTACAATAATTGCCGAGTTGGAAGATTGTAAAGTACACTTACCGAACAGATTTTTGACTGTTTTGGATGAAAAAAAGATTAAAGAATTGAACAAAAATGAAAAAATTACACTTGGTTGTTACTGGAAAGAAGACTATTAAAGATAAAGACTGTGTTACAATTAACTTTGTAGAATAAAGATTTTTTATTAAGATTTCTGGATTTTTTCATTAAAATAGCTTAAGAAATTAGAAGCCTACAATGAACAGTAAAACAGCTATAGATTCGGTTATTTTAACATTCGTGGTTTCCTGTTAGATTTCTTAGATTTGTTTATGGTTCAATGGACAGTATGTTTTTAGCATTCGTGGTTTCCTGTTTAGAATTTCTTAGATTCTTGTCTTATGGTTTTCAATGGACCAGTATTTTACATATGATTTTTCTGACTTCCCAAAAAGTGCGCTCAGAAATCGGGGGCCCATATTTCATCATCTACTTATATTTATATACTATATATATTAT
>NW_025780435.1:0-40383 GCF_021130785.1 Homalodisca vitripennis | reverse complement strand
TTGTTTTTATAGTCGTCATTCACATGATTGTATGGTACTGAGTCCAACCATAGGAAGTGAGGTGGTAAAATATTTGAGTTTTAACATTGTTCTTCTAGTCCATCATTCACATGACTGTATGGTATTGGATCCCAGCAAATGAAGGGAGGTGGTAAAATGTTTGAGTTTTAAACATTGCTTTTATAGTCCGTCATTCACATGACTGTATGGTATAGGGTCCAACCATAGAAAGTGAGTAGGTGAAATGTTTGAGATTTAACATAGTTTTTGTAGTCGTCATTCACATGACTGTATGGTATAGGATCCAACCATAGGAAGTGAGTAGGTGAAATGTTTTGAGATTTAACATTGTTTTGCTGGTCGTCACTCGGATGAATGTATGATATTCGGGTCCAAGCATAGGAAGTGAGGTGGTAAAATGTTTGAGTTTTTAACATTGTTTTTATAGTCGTCATTCACATGACTGTAGGTATAGGGTCCATCCATAGGAAGTGAGGTTGTATAAATGTTTGAGTTTTAACATTGTTTTTATGGTCGTTATTCACATGACTGTATGGTATAGGGTCCAGCCATAGGAAGTGAGGTGGTAAAAATGTTTTGAGTTTTAACATTGTTTTTATAGTCGTCATTCACATGACTGTATGGTATAGGGTCCAACCAGAGGAAGTGAGGTGAGTAAAATGTTTGAGTTTCAAACATTGTTTTTAATAGTCGTCATTCACATGGACTGTACGGCGATATAGGGTCCCCAGACCATAGGAAGTGAGGTGGTAAATTGTTTGAGATTTTAACATTGTTTTTATAGTCGTCCATTCACATGACTGTATGGTATAGGGGTCCAACCATAGGAAGTGAGTAGGTGAAATGTTTTGAGATTTAACATTGTTTTTATAGTCGTCATTCACATGACTGTATGGTATAGGGTCCAACCATAGGAAGTGAGTAGGTGAAATGTTTGAGTTTTTAACATTGTTTTTATAGTCGTCATTCCACATGACTGTATGGTACTGGGTCCAACCATAGGAAGTGAGGTTGGTAAAATGTTTGAGTTTTAACATTGTTTTTATAGTCGTCATTCACATGACTGTAGGTATAGGGTCCAACCATAGGAAGTGAGGTGGTAAAATGTTTTGAGTTTTAACATTGTTTTTATAGTCGTCATTCACATGACTGTATGGTATAGGGTCCAACCATAGGAAGTGAGGTGGTAAAATGTTTGAGTTTTAACATTGTTTTTATAGTCGTCATTCACATGATTGTATGGGTACTGGGTCCCAAACCATAGGAAGTGAGGTGGTAAAATGTTTGAGTTTTAACATTGTTTTTATAGTCGTTCATTCACATGACTGTATGGTATAGGGTCCCAACCATAGGAAGTGAGGTGGTAAAATGTTTTGAGTTTTAACATTGTTTTTATAGTCGTCATTCACATGGATTGTATGGTATAGGGTCCAACCATAGGATGTGAGGTAGTAAAATATTTTGAGTGTTTAACATTTGTTTTATAGTTCATCCCATGACTCTAATGGTAACCTGGGTCCAAACATAGGAAATGATGTAGTAAAAAATGTTTAGAGTTTGACATTGTTTTTTTATAGAGGTCGTCCATTCACATTATTGTATGGTACTGGGAGTCCAACCAAATAGGAAGTGAGGTGGTAAAATATTTGAGTTTTTAACATTGTTCTTCTAGTCATCATTCACATGACTTGTATTGTATTGGATCCCAAGCAAATGAAGGGAGGATGGTAAAATGTTTGAGTTTTAACATTGCTTTTTATAGTCGTCATTCACATGACTGTATGGGTAATAGGGTCCAACCATAGAAAGTGAGTTAATGTGAAATGTTTGAGATTTAACCATAGTTTTTGTAAGTCGTCCCCATTCGCACATGCACTGTATGGTATAGGAATCCAACCATAGAGGAAGTGAGTAGGTGAAATGTTTGAGATTTAACATTGTTTTTGTATGTCGTCATTCAACATGAACTGTTAATATGGTATAGGATCCAACCATAGGAAGTGAGTAGGTGGTAAAATGTTTGAGAATTAACATTGTTTTTATTGCTGGTCGTCATCACTCGGATGAATGTATGATATTGGGGCCCAAGCATAGGAAGTGATGGTTGTACAAATGTTTGAGTTTTAACATTGTTTTTATAGTCGTCATTCAACATGACTGTAAATATTTTGGTACATTGTTTTTATAGTCCGTGCATTCACATGACTGGTATATAGGGTCCAAATGAGGTGTAAAATTGTTTGAGTTTTAAACATTGTTTTTATAGTCGTCATTCACGTGACTCCATGAGTACAACGGGTCCAACCATAGGAAGTGAGGTGGTAAAATATTGAGTTTTAAACATTGTTTTTATAGTCGTCATTCACATGATTGTATGGTACTGGGTCCAACCATAGGAAGTGAGGTGGTAAAATGTTTGAGTTTTAACATTGTTTTTTATAGTCGTTCATTCACATGACTCTATGGTACTGGGTCCAACCATAGGAAGTGAGGTGGTGAAATGTTTGAGATTTAACATTGTTTTTATAGTCGTCATTCACATGACTGTATGGTATAGGGTCCAACCATAGGAAGTGAGGTGGTAAAATGTTTGAGTTTTTAACATTGTTTTTATATAGTCGTCATTCACATGACTGTATGGTACTGGGTCCAACCATAGGAAGTGAGGTGGTAAAATGTTTGAGTTTTAACATTGTTTTTATAGTCGTCATTCACATGACTGTATGGTACTGGGTCCAACCATAGGAAGTGAGGTGGTAAAATGTTTGAGTTTTAACATTGTTTTTATAGTCGTCATTCACATGACTCCATGGTACTGGGTCCAACCATAGGAAGTGAGGTGGTAAAATATTGAGTTTTAAAAACATTGTTTTTATAGTCGTCATTCACATGATTGTATGGTACTGGGTCCAACCATAGGAAGTGAGGGTGGTAAAATGTTTTGAGTTTTAACATTGTTTTTTATAGTCGTCATTCACATGACTCTATGGTACTGGGTCCAACCATAGGAAGTGAGGTGGTGGTAAAATATTTGAGTTTTAACATTGTTTTTATAGTCGTCATTCACATGACTATGGTATGGTACTGGGTCCAAACATAGGAAGTGAGGTAGTAAAATGTTTGAGTTTTAACATTGTTTTTATAGTCGTCATTCACATGATTGTATGGTACTGGGTCCAACCATAGGAAGTGAGGTGGTAAAATATTTTGAGTTTTAACATTGTTCTTCTAGTCATCATTCACATGTCTGTATGGTATTGGATCCCAGCAAATGAAGGGAGGTGGTAAAATGTTTTGAGTTTTTAACATTGCTTTTATAGTCGTCATTCACATGACTGTATGGTATAGGGTCCAACCATAGAAAGTGAGTAGGTGAAATGTTTGAGATTTAACATTGTTTTTGTAGTCGTCATTCACATGACTGTATGGTATAGGATCCAACCATAGGAAGTGAGTAGGTGAAATGTTTGAGATTTAACATTGTTTTGCTGGTCGTCACTCGGATGAATGTATGATATTGGGCCCAAGCATAGGAAGGGAGGTGGTAAAATGTTTGAGTTTTAACATTGTTTTTATAGTCGTCATTCACATGACTGTAGGTATAGGGTCCATCCATAGGAAGTGAGGTTGTATAATGTTTGAGTTTTAACATTGTTTTTTATGGTCGTTATTCACATGACTGTATGGTATAGGGTCCAGCCATAGGAAGTGAGGTGGTAAAATGTTTGAGTTTTAACATTGTTTTTATAGTCGTCATTCACATGACTGTATGGTATAGGGTCCAACCAGAGGAAGTGAGGTGGTAAAATGTTTGAGTTTAAACATTGTTTTTATAGTCGTCATTCACATGACTGTACGATATAGGGTCCAACCATAGGACGTGAGGTGGTAAATTGTTTGAGATTTAACATTGTTTTTTATAGTCGCCATTCACATGACTGTATGATATAGGGTCCAACCATAGGAAGTGAGTAGGTGAAATGTTTGAGATTTAACATTGTTTTTATAGTCGTCATTCACATGACTGTATGGTATAGGGTCCAACCATAGGAAGTGAGTAGGTGAAATGTTTGAGTTTTACCATTGTTTTTTATAGTCGTCATTCACATGACTATATGGTACTGGGTCCAACCATAGGAAGTGAGGTGGTAAAATGTTTGAGTTTTAACATTGTTTTTATAGTCGTCATTCACATGACTGTATGGTATAGGGTCCAACCATAGGAAGTGAGGTGGTAAAATGTTTGAGTTTTAACATTGTTTTTTATAGTCGTCATTCACATGACTGTATGGTATAGGGTCCAACCATAGGAAGTGAGGTGGTAAAATGTTTGAGTTTTAACATTGTTTTTTATAGTCGTCATTCACATGACTGTATGGTATAGGGTCCAACCATAGGAAGTGAGGTGGTAAAATGTTTGAGTTTTAACATTGTTTTTATAGTCGTCATTCACATGACTTGTATGGTATAGGGTCCAACCATAGGAAAGTGAGGTGGTAAAATGTTTGAGTTTTAACATTGTTTTTATAGTCGTCATTCACATGACTGTATGGTATAGGGTCCAACCATAGGAAGTGAGGTGGTAAAATTGTTTGAGTTTTAACATTGTTTTTATAGTCGTCATTCACATGACTATGGTATAGGGTCCAACCATAGGAAGTGAGGTGGTAAAATGTTTGAGTTTTAACATTGTTTTTATAGTCGTCATTCACATGGACTATGGTAATAGGGTCCAACCATAGGAAGTGAGGTGGTAAAATGTTTGAGTTTTAACATTGTTTTTATAGTCGTCATTCACATGACTGTATGGTATAGGGTCCATCCATAGGAAGTGAGGTGGTAAAAAGTTTGAGTTTTTAACATTGTTTTTATAGTCGTCATTCACATGACTGTATGGTACTGGGTCCAACCATAGGAAGTGAGGTGGTAAAATGTTTGAGTTTTAACATTGTTTTTATAGTCGTCATTCACATGATTGTATGGTACTGGGTCCAACCATAGGAAGTGAGGTGGTAAAATATTTGAGTTTTAACATTGTTCTTCTAGTCATCATTCACATGACTGTATGGTATTGGATCCCAGCAAATGAAGGGAGGTGGTAAATGTAGGAAGTGAGTAGGTGAAATGTTTGAGAATTAACATTGTTTTGCTGGTCGTCACTCGGATGAATGTATGATATTGGGCCCAAGCATAGGAAGGGAGGTGGTAAAATGTTTGAGTTTTAACATTGTTTTTATAGTCGTTCATTCACATGACTGTATGGTACTGGGTCCAACCATAGGAAGTGAGGGTGGTAAAAATGTTTGAGTTTTAACATTGTTTTTATAGTCGTCATTCACATGACTCCATGGTACTGGGTCCAAACCATAGGAAGTGAGGTGGTAAAATATTGAGTTTTAACATTGTTTTTATAGTCGTCATTCACATGATTGTATGGTACTGGGTCCAACCATAGGAAGTGAGGTGGTGAAATGTTTGAGTTTTAACATTGTTTTTATAGTCGTCATTCACATGACTCTATGGTACTGGGTCCAACCATAGGAAGTGAGGTGGTAAAATGTTTGAGATTTAACATTGTTTTTATAGTCGTCATTCACATGACTGTATGGTATAGGGTCCAACCATAGGAAGTGAGGTGGTAAAATGTTTGAGTTTTAACATTGTTTTTATAGTCGTCATTCACATGACTGTATGGTATAGGGTCCAACCATAGGAAGTGAGTAGGTGAAATGTTTTGAGATTTAACATTGTTTTTGTAGTCGTCATTCACATGACTGTATGGTATAGGGTCCAACCATAGGAAGTGAGGTGGTAAAATGTTTGAGTTTTAACATTGTTTTTATAGTCGTCATTCACATGACTGTATGGTATAGGGTCCAACCATAGGAAGTGAGTAGGTGAAATGTTTGAGATTTAACATTGTTTTGCTGGTCGTCACTCGGATGAATGTATGATATTGGGCCCAAGCATAGGAAGGGAGAGGTGGTAAAATGTTTGAGTTTTAACATTGTTTTTATAGTCGTCATTCACATGACTGTATGGTATAGGGTCCAACCATAGGAAGTGAGTAGGTGAAATGTTTGAGATTTAACATTGTTTTGCTGGTCGTCACTCGGATGAATGTATGATATTGGGCCCAAGCATAGAAAGTGAGGATTTAAAATGTTTGAGTTTTAACATTGTTTTTATGGTCGTCACTCGGATGAATGTATGATATTGGGACCAACCATAGAAAGTGAGGATTTAAAATGTTTGAGTTTTAACATTGTTTTTATGGTCGTCACTCAGATGAATGTATGATATTGGGACCAACCATAGAAAGTGAGGATTTAAAATGTTTGAGATTTAACATTGTTTTTATGGTCGTCACTCATACCATTGTATGATTCTAGATATAAACATTCAATGGAAGAATAAATATTTTTTAGTCCTGGTTATTCCTACTAATTTTTCTAAGATTTTCTAAACGGTCCCAAGATCGTGATAGCATCTTCTAAATCTACAGCTGTTAACCGATAGCCCTAATCTAGTAACACTTTACCGGTACTAAACAAGTGGACATTTATATAACTTACTTGGTTAGACAATACGTATATTGATGTAATAAAAAATGTAATTTTTTTGTATATGCTGTCGGTATATATGAAGCTCTATTAAACAATATAGAAAACGATGTTTATAAATTTGTAATTAATAATAATTTATTCTTTAGTTCTAATCGTTAGATTTAATAACATTATGCCGTCTGTGTTGTGAGATGCTCGTTACTACTATCATATGTCACGTGACTTGTGTAGTATTGAGTGGGTAACTTACCTCTTCCTGAACGTGTTCCATAGTCGAGTCTTGATAGAATGTCCGTATATACATTGATAACTACATAAATATTATTACTTCCAGATAAATCAACACTTCCCCTTTTGTGCTGCTGGTGAAGAAACCAAACTTTATAAAAATGAATATGGTAGAATATTCTTTTTTTTATGTTATTTGATCAAATATTTTGGTAAACACCTTTTTATTTTTTCCTGCAGCATTTAAAATAAATGTATTAATAGATTTGCTTTTGTGTGGATTGTGCACACTTTTAAGTCTAGTTTAGAAGAGATCCTACAGCAAAATGTGTTATCTTTCCATCAACTGCCCGCTGGCAATTCCTATACTCGTATACTGCGCTATATGAAGCACCACATTAACCTTTGCGATTGTTTTAATAGTCTTGGACATTGCGTTTAGAATCATAGCCTAGAAATAGAAAGAAACCCGTTTTGGCATTAAGGTTTGTTTATTATTACATTGGAAGTTGCCCAAAGAGTTTTGGAAGCACTTACCAACATGTGCCACATTTTAAAGCTTATATTATATTGGTATGTAACCCATAATACACAAACCACAGACTCGAAACCATAAATGTGCGTCCACTCAATCTTTCCTAATATAGTAATAATAAAACTTTTATTATATGATAATAGTTTTAACTGCGATTAGCGCACTTTCTTAAGATAATATTTCACGAAATATGAAAAGTAAAACTATTTTACGTGTGCGTTATAACAACAATGCATTACAGAAAGAGCCGTTACAGAGTATCTCTGGTGGGCCAATAAAAGTTTCAAAGAAATTCAGATTCGAACAACTCTTACTCTATTCCAGGTGCAGCACATATTACAGTAAAGTATCAGTAGACGTTTGGAACCTCCGAGCCAAAAACTGGGGTTTTGTGAAAACATCCGTTAATATATATGCATGATCGCCATGCAGAACTACTAGTGGCGAAATAATAGACAGCATAGGGTCCAATTAGGTTACGTTTAGATTGTTTAAAAAGGAAACCCTTTTTTATTTACAATTTCTAAGTTTCTCGAAAAGGGACTATTACACTTTTCAAGGTAACAAAATGGCACTATCAATATTCGTATAAACATTCCAGATCAACGTCAATATAAAAATTAATATTAATTTTGTAAAAATGAAGTTTTAACCATGTTGTGTATGAAATGGATTGTCTGACATTAACGCAATTCTTGTAAATCATTATCAAAATGTCTTCATTTAAAAAAAATCTTTTTTAAATTTAGTACTTCATAATTCTTAAAAATTCATATTTGGACAAACAGTATTCAAACAAAAGTTTTGTTTAAAGGACACTGGAAAGCCGTTTTAAAAGTATTGCAGATTTGATTAACTTGTTATTTGTATAAGTCTAAATGAAACACTTTAAAGTTTACTTTCGAATTCGAGTTTATAGAAAGTTTATCCTCGAAGGAGTAACCAGGAATTTTTTTAGACAGGTACATTTTTTCTCGGAACGCATTACAGCATCGTACTTGTATTCATAGGAATAGAGGATTAAACAAAAAAACAATAATTTTAAGGATTTTATATTCAACTGAGAAACTGACACTGAAGATAATGTGAATGTTATATTCAACTGAGAACTGACACTGAACATAATGTGAATGTTATATTCAACTGAGAAACTGACACTGAAGATAATGTGAATGTTTATATTCAACTGAGAAATGACACTGAAGATAATGTGAATGTTATATTCAACTGAGAACTGACACTGAACATATGTGAATGTTATATTCAACTGAGAACTGACACTGAAAGATAATGTGAATGTTATATTCAACTGAGAACTGACACTGAAGATAATGTGAATGTTATATTCAACTGAGAAACTGACACTGAAGATAATGTGGAATGTTATATTCAACTGAGAACTGACACTGAACATAATGTGAATGTTATGATTCAACTGAGAACTTGAACACTGAAGATAATGTGAATGTTTATATTCAACTGAGAACTGACACTGAAGATAATGTGAATGATAGACCAAGGCGTACATGTAAACAGTTGTAGCCCGTATATTTATAGGTTACCTTTAACGTTAGTTAAGGTTGTCATTATATGCGAGGGCCGAACTCTTTTTAACTTTTAACCACTTTAGTCTATTTAATTATAAAAATACTACATATGACATTTACTAGATATTTGTGATTCCAAAGAAATAAATATTAAAAGTTTGAGCTGTAGATTAAAGTTGAAACCATCGGATGAGTTACTGTAAAGTATTCATAGAATTTACAAAAATATGACATACGTAAACTTTAAATATTTAACTATAACAGTTCATTATATATTTACAGTGTTGGACATCAAAATCCACATTTCAAATTCTGTCATGGGACTCACAAGATAAGGGTATCGGGTAAATGGTGTTTCAAATATTCGCAATTTTAAGAAAACAATCTTCAGCATTGAAAAGTAGAAAAAATATTGGTAGGGGTTTAAAAATATACCCGAGGATAGCTAACTGTCATAGTTTCAAGTTATATCTATGGGAACTTTATTGACTGCGTCCACACATCTAAGCGTAATTAATTATTCGACAGCTACTCATTGCAATTGCAACAAACCACAACGTCCAATGTCAAGAAGTCTTATTTTGTCGACGTCAAATCCAACGCCACTCTACCTCTTGACGTCTATACCCACAACGTTCGGCGTCACAAGATCCAATGTCACGACATCCATCTTCACGAAGCTGAGGGTCCACAACGTTCAGTCTCATGACGTCGCACTGCTCGATGTAAAGTCCAACTCCAATCTACCTCTTGACGTCTATATCCACAACGTTCGGCGTCACAAGATCCAATGTCACGACATCCATCTTTACGAAGCTGAGGGTCCACAACGTTCAGTCTCATGACGTCGCACTGCTCGATGTAAAGTCCAACTCCAATCTACCTCTTGACGTCTATATCCACAAACGTTCGGCGTCACAAGATCCAATGTCACGACATCCATCTTCACGAAGCTGAGGGTCCACAACGTTCAGTCTCATGACGTCGCACTGCTCGACGTCAAGTCCAACTCCAATCTACCTCTTGATGTCTATATCCACAACGTTCGGCGTCACAAGATCCAATGTCACGACATCCATCTTCACGAAGCTGAGGGGTCCACAACGTTCAGTCTCATGACGTCGCACTGCTCGATGTAAAGTCCAACTCCAATCTACCTCTTGATGTCTATATCCACAACGTTCGGCGTCACAAGATCCAATGTCACGACATCCATCTTTACGAAGCTGAGGGTCCACAACGTTCAGTCTCATGACGTCGCACTGCTCGACGTCAAATCCAACGCCACTCTACCTCTTGACGTCTATATCCACAACGTTCGGCGTCACAAGATCCAATGTCACGACATCCATCTTCACGAAGCTGAGGGTCCACAACGTTCAGTCTCATGACGTCGCACTGCTCGACGTCAAGTCCAACTCCAATCTACCTCTTGACGTCTATATCCACAACGTTCGGCTTTCGTCGTCACAAGATCCAATGTCACGACATCCATCTTCACGAAGTGAAGGTCTACAACGTTAAGTCTCATGACGTCGCACTGCTCGACGTCAAGTCCAACTCCAATCTACCTCTTGATGTCTATATCCACAACGTTCGGCGTCACAAGATCCAATGTCACGACATCCATCTTCACGAAGCTGAGGGTCCACAACGTTCAGTCTCATGACGTCGCACTGCTCGATGTAAAGTCCAACTCCAATCTACCTCTTGATGTCTATATCCACAACGTTCGGCGTCACAAGATCCAATGTCACGACATCCATCTTCACGAAGCTGAGGGTCCACAACGTTCAGTCTCATGACGTCGCACTGCTCGATGTAAAGTCCAACTCCAATCTACCTCTTAATGTCTATATCCACAACGTTCGGCGTCACAAGATCCAATGTCAAGACATCCATCTTCACGAAGCTGAAGGTCTACAACGTTCAGTCTCATGTTGTCGCACTGCTCGACGTCAAGACTGATAACAGCACACCTCGTGACGTCTAGATCCACGTCCAGTTACTGGCAAGGCGAGGGTCACGCGCGAGCTCAGTATAGTAACCGCCCCGTTTGTCGTACGTCACCACGGAGTTGGCAAGCGTGTAGCGCTGACGCGGCAGACCTCCGTTGTGCATGTTCGACGTGTACCGTGACGCTGGATGTTTCCTCGTCGCATTAGACGCATGCCGCTTCGAGACTTCATCTTGGCCATCTCCAGTCCTGCAGGAGCCGGCGCCGGCATAGCCGCGCATGCTCCATCGCGATCTCATACTCGCAGTCTGAGTCGTAGTCCGTCCGGACCCTGGAGACATTGATCACAATTAATAGTACCCCAGGAGCCGGCATAGCCGCGCATGCTCCATCGCGATCTCATACTCGCAGTCTGAGTCGTAGTCCGGACCCTGGAGACATTGATCACAATTAATAGTACCCCAGGAGCCGGCATAGCCGCGCATGCTCCATCGCGATCTCATACTCGCAGTCTGAGTCGTAGTCCGGACCCTGGAGACATTGATCACAATTAATAGTACCCCAGGAGCCGGCATAGCCGCGCATGCTCCATCGCGATCTCATACTCGCAGTCTGAGTCGTAGTCCGGACCCTGGAGACATTGATCACAATTAATAGTACCCCACCCAGGAGCCGGCATAGCCGCGCATGCTCCATCGCGATCTCATACTCGCAGTCTGAGTCGTAGTCCGGACCCTGGAGACATTGATCACAATTAATAGGACCCCAAGAGCCGGCATAGCCGCGCATGCTCCATCGCATTCTCGTACTGGCAGTCGAAGTCGTAGTCCGGACCCTGGAGACATTGATCACAATTAATAGTACCCCAGGAGCCGGCATAGCCGCGCATGCTCCATCGCGATCTCATACTCGCAGTCTGAGTCGTAGTCCGGACCCTGGAGACATTGATCACAATTAATAGTACCCCAGGAGCCGGCATAGCCGCGCATGCTCCATCGCGATCTCGTACTGGCAGTCGGAGTCGTAGTCTGGACCCTAGAAATATTGATCAAAATTAATAAAATGATAATATTGTCATAAGGAGGCTCAGCTGCATTTCTGAGACACGTAACACTAAGCGTACAATGAGTGTGGTGTAATGTAGGTAACACGAGGCAATAATCTGAAGTGTTTCTGTGAAGGAAATGTGAAGGATGTGCAGTTGCTTCGCCTGAACTGAATGGGAAATACTAAGATTTAAATTTTTAATAATATTTGTTACAACTTTGTTTAAGATTGAGTACACATTTCAGCTAGCTTTGCTAGTTGCAAAGATTTGCAAGGTTACTATTTTTGAAGATAAAATTTATATAAATGTCCTTATAATGTATCTCGTGGAACAGACGTATATACATTTTGAAATGGAACAGATCAATACGGTATGCTGAAATAAAATATTAGTCTACTTAGCATGTATCTCGTAAATACTCAATAATATACAATGAATAATAATAATGTGTACATTTTAAAATTACTTTCGACGTACGGAATGAAATCCTGGTGGCGGTGTAGAGGGGATAGCCGTGTAAAGGGAGAACTCGTGTAGAGGGGATAGCCGTGTAGAGGGGGAAGCCGCGTAGAGGGGGAAGCCGTGTAGAGGGGATAGGTGTGTATAGGTGATAGCCGTGTAGAGGGAGAAGTCGTGTAGAGGGGATAGGTGTGTATAGGTGATAGCCATGTAGAGGGAGAAGTCGTGTAGAGGGGATAGCTGTGTATAGGTGATAGCAATGTAGAGGGGATAGCTGTGTATAGGTGATAGCAATGTAGAGGGAGAAGTCGTGTAGAGGGGATAGCTGTGTAGAGTTGGAAGCCGTCAAGAAGGGGAAGCCGTGTAGAGGGGATAGCTGTGTATAGGGGATAGTCATGTACAGGGATAAGTCGTGTAGAGGGGATAGCTGTGTAGAGTTGGAAGTCGTGTAGAGGGGATAGCCGTGTATAGGGGATAGCCATGTAGAGGGAGAAATCGTGTAGAGGGGGAAGTCGTGTAGAGGGAATAGCTGTGTATATGGGATAGCCATGTAGAGGGAGAAGTCGTGTAGAGAGGATAGCCGTGTATAGGGGATAGCCATGTAGAGGGAGAAATCGTGTAGAGGGGGAAGTCGTGTAGAGGGGATAGCCATGTAGAGGGAGAAGTCGTGTAGAGGGGATAGCCATGTATAGGGAGAAGTCGTGTATAGGGGATAGCCGTGTAGAGGGAGATGTCGTGTAGAAGGGATAGCCATGTAGAGGGGGAAGTCGTGTAGAGGGGATAGTCGTGTAGAGGGGGAAGTCGTGTAGAGGGGATAGCCATGTAGAGGGAGAAGTCGTGTAGGGGGGATAGCCGTTGTAGAGGGGGATAGCCGTGTAGAGGGGGAAGTCGTTGTAGAGGGGATAGCCATGTAGAGGGAGATGTCGTGTAGAAGGGATAGCCATGTAGAGGGAGAAGTCGTGTAGAGGGGATAGCCGTGTAGAGGGGGTAGTCGTGTATAGGGGATAGCCATGTAGAGGGAGAAGTCGTGTATAGGGGATAGCCGTGTATAGGGGGAAGTCGTGTATAGGGAATAGCCATGTAGAGGGAGAAGTCGTGTATAGGGGATAGCCGTGTAGAGGGAGATGTCGTGTAGAAGGGATAGCCATGTAGAGGGAGAAGCCGTGTAGAGGGGATAGTCGTGTAGAGGGGGAAGTCGTGTAGAGGGGATAGCCATGTAGAGGGAGAAGTCGTGTAGAGGGGATAGCCATGTATAGGGAGAAGTCGTGTATAGGGGATAGCCGTTTTGTAGAGGGAGATGTCGTGTAGAAGGGATAGCCATGTAGAGGGGGAAGTCGTGTAGAGGGGATAGTCGTGTGTAGAGGGGGAAGTCGTTGTAGAGGGGATAGCCATGTAGAGGGAGAAGTCGTGTAGGGGGGATAGCCGTGTAGAGGGGATAGCCGTGTAGAGGGGGAAAGTCGTGTAGAGGGGATAGCCATGTAGAGGGAGATGTCGTGTAGAAGGGATAGCCATGTAGAGGAGAGAGTCGTGTAGAGGGGATAGCCGTGTAGAGGGGGTAGTCGTGTATAGGGGATAGCCATGTAGAGGGAGAAGTCGTGTATAGGGGATAGCCGTGTATAGGGGGAAGTCGTGTATAGGGAATAGCCATGTAGAGGGAGAAGTCGTGTATAGGGGGATAGCCGTGTGTAGAGGGAGATGTGTCGTGTAGAAGGGATAGCCATGTAGAGGGAGAAGCCGTGTAGAGGGGATAGTCGTGTAGAGGGGGAAGTCGTGAAGAGGGGATAGCCATGTAGAGGGAGAAGTCGTGTAGGGGGGATAGCCGTGTAGAGGGGATAGCCGTGTTAGAGGGGGAAGTCGTGTAGAGCTGATAGCCATGTAGAGGGAGATGTCGTGTAGAAGGGATAGCCATGTAGAGTAAGATGTCGTGTATAGGGGATAGCCGTGTAGAGAGAGAAGTCGTGTACAGGGGATAGCCGTGTAGAGGGGGGAATTCGTGTACGTGCATGGAGTTGTCGTGTTACCAAAGTAAACAAAGTGTTCTGATATCTACTAAACCCTGGCATGTTTCTTAGTACATATAAACTTATGAATGCGCTATTGTTTAAGATTGCGTATTTAATTCAACAATGTGCATAAAAGATTGTATTGTGTATACCGGAAGATATGTTGTGTATTCCTTTGTTAAAGTCTAACAATATCTACATTTTATCATTATTCCATTAATGAACTACTTACATTTTCTATTTTTTCATCCAGCATCTTGAAAAAGTCGTTTTGACTAGATGAAATCTCCCTGAAACCAATCATCAAACTGGTAAATAACATAGGTTGCAATTGCAAGATATGTACTATATTAAAAACACGTAATAACTCTTTAGTCGTTCATGTTATTGGTTCAGAATTGTTTCAAGTGAGGCCGATATCCCCTACTGACTTGTGGCATTCGATCAGTAAACAATCTTTTGTCCACATTCGCTATGCAACACGTGACACTGAGTAACACATAGATGTTGCGTTGTGTGACGTCATACACAAGTACCCAACTTGGTGAAGGGGCGCACGCATGTATTGATGAAGATGGAGATCACTTTGGAAACCTGCTTCGAGTCAAAGCAAATCAAATATTTTATGTGGCCAGAACATAAACATGTATAGCAATCGTCAAAGTGCTATATGAAATTTTTAAATAATTTTACAACACACCGAAACCCCAGTCAAACTTACGATACTCTCACTCATACAACATTGACTTTTGCCAATTTCTCACTTCCAGTGCCGGTTGTCAGTATATTGATTGTGCAGTCACCCAATCGTATGCCGTTAAACTCGTCAGCACTATAAAATGCTTGGGACGTTATAAAGCGTTTCAAGTGCGCTTTTAACGCCTTGGGCGTTAAGGCATTTTAAAAATTGATAGTGGCAACTAGTTGACAAAACGAACTGACTGTTGTTGAACGAACGATAGTTCGTAAATCACAGTCCTGTCGGTTCGGTAAATATCTCGGATTCATACGTATGTATGTCTCGACCACTTGTCATGATACATTTAGACATGTAAAATGTCTCTAAAATGTATAGCCATGAAAGAATCAATAGTTGCAGTTTTTTACAGTTTCCTTGCAAGATTCTCTGAACTTCAAACGTGCGATAATGCGTTTAGTTTGTTTTTTGCATTTTGAACGCTCTTTGGAACCGGCTATTGCGCTAACTGTGTAGCACCAGCTCGCCACAAACATTAAGCCGTAGGCGAGACTCTCAGACGACCTTCCTTAATGTCTGCGTTCCTATCTCCGTCCTTCACAAATCCTAGTACATTACTTGTGTTACTTTCTAACATAACTTACATCTGAGCTAGCAGAGGTCCTGGACCGGCCCTGTACCATCTGCTTCAGCCTGGCAGCTCTCAGACGACCTTCCTTACTGTCCTGCGTTCCTATCTCCGTCCTTCACAAATCCTAGTACATTACTTGTGTTACTTTCTAACATAACTTACATCTGAGCTAGCAGAGGTCCTGGACCGGCCTGTACCATCTGCTTCAGCCTGGCAGCTCTCAGACGAGCCTCCTCACTGTCTGCGTCACTCTCCCCGTCCTTGTCATCCTCTTCGTTCTCTGATCCTTCTCCTGCAACGTCACACATATTTAAGTTAAACACATGTTAGCCTGCTCCCTCTAAACAGTTCTTATAGTTGAATAAAAATACACTTCGTTTGGTTTTGAAATAAAAGAACGATAGGAATGGCTGTTTTATTTGCTTTATAAAATAACTTATACATTTTATATTCACTCAGTACATGTATCAGTAAGTGCCATTTGTAAATAGTGAAGTAAACGGAGGGGAATAGATTGTACTGCTACAATTACCCTTGGAAAATAGGCTCTCAGAGACAATATGCAAATTGAGTAATATGTTTTCGTTCACATCCGGGCTCTCCATGGTCACGGGACCGTGGCTCATGGCTGTCAATGTGGTTTGGGAGGGGACGGGGTGAACTTGTATGCCATAAACCATAAACCACTGTTCTAAACCTCCTCAATACCTTACCAGTGGAACCGAGGAATCGAGACAGCTCACCCAGAATACTATTTAAGAAAAGGAGTTGCGTTTTTAATATTGCAGTGAGTCGACGTCCAGAAATAAGAGTGATAGATACTACAAAGATTACCGACATCGTCAATGATTGGTTTTGGAGTTTGTACGGTTTATTACGAAACTCTCATCGACAACGTCAAATAATAAATTCGCTTTGAACAAATACATGATGATGAAATAACAAGAGAACAGGTAAGTTTGAATGGCCGCGCGACAGGAAACTTCCTGTCACGTTTCTCCTCTACTGCGGATACGTCAACAACCTAGCTCATTGAGTTTGTTCCGAATCAAATTAACCGAATGTAAGTTGTCGATAAATAATAGATGTTTAATGAATTACATAAGCATAACACGTTTACTATCGCATCTTGATAGCAACAACATCGATACTGTAGCAACGTAGGGTAGGGTCAAAAATCTTTAAGTTTTTTTATAGATTTTTTTCGTGGATCTTGGCTTTAAAATAAGAAAAAAGACCGAAATTATTAAATTCTAATGATTAGTTATATTTTGTAACCACATGACTAGAGGGCCGAACGGAATGTTGTAAACGGTCAATTCAGTACTCACCACGCCTTAGTCTTATATGTAAATGCAATTCTACAAAAATAGTGTTTTTTTGCACTGAGGAATGTTTTTATTAATAGCCACAAAATATATCTGAATGAGTTTTTAAATTGTTCATTTTTATTTCTCTTGACAGAACCTTAGAAATTGCACTTAGTCCTACAATGGCCTTAACTTTGCTTCAGGAAGGACAGGATATTGTGGATGGGTAAGGTTGGGAGTAGGGGCCGCCTCATTAAACATCCGCGAGGAAGAATTTTAACCTTAGTCATGTCTCCTCGGAAGAAGGGGACATCTCTGAACCAGCCTCTCCAGTCAATTAATAAACAAAAATGTACTCGTATAATAAAAGTAACTATATACATACATATTAAATAAAATGTTTGTATACATGACATTAATATACTCAGAAACTATTCGTCTGATCATTATACAAATGTTGTATGTGGCCTAAATTGTATTTGTCCAAAGAGAAGGTTTATATGCTATGCCCATTGATGTAACTCACCACCAGTCGATGCTGTAAAAGATATCATTTTTCAAAGCGCCTGCACATTATTAACTGCAATTAAGAGACAGTTAAATACGTTACATAGCCAAAAGACTATTGAAGGCGCTAAGTTACTATTGATTCGACTCAAAAATAAATTTCTGGTTGTACTTGAGTGTTAGACCACTTTATAATAAAGTACACGTACGTGTAGCATGCGCCTTGTTATAATTTAGTTGTAGTCCGCAAGAAACCTTGGACAATCATAGTGTTGGACCACTTTATAATAAAGTACACGTACGTGTAGCATACGCCTTGTTATAATTTAGTTGTAGTCCGCAAGAAACCTTGGACAATCATAGTGTTGGACCACTTTATAATAAAGTACACGTACGTGTAGCATGCGCCTTGTTATAATTTAGTTGTAGTCCGCAAGAAACCTTGGACAATCATAGTGTTGGACCACTTTGTAATAAAGTACACGTACGTGTAGCATGTGCCTTGTTATAATTTAGTTGTAGTCCGCAAGAAAACCTTGGACAATCTTAGTGTTGGACCACTTTGTAATAAAGTACACGTACGTGTAGTATGCGCCTTGTTACAATTTAGTTGTAGTCCGCAAGAAACCTTGGACAATCTTAGTGTTGGACCGCTTTATAATAAAGTACACGTACGTGTAGCATGCGCCTTGTTACAATTTAGTTGTAGTCCGCAAGAAACCTTGGACAATCTTAGTGTTGGACCACTTTGTAATAAAGTACACGTACGTGTAGCATGCGCCTTGTTATAATTTAGTTGTAGTCCGCAAGAAACCTTGGACAATCTTATATTTGTAAAAACTGCGATGAGACAGATCTCAAACCAAAACTATGACGATTGAAAGTGTCGTTCTCTCAGGGTTTGAATTAATTGTGTTCGCACTTTATTTGAAACTGTGCGAACTAGAAATCTTATATGGTGCCGATTACGTAGCCTAAATTAAAACTGAGAAAATAAGCCATCAATGATCAAAATAAAGCTGCATACCCTACTACCGAGAATACAAAACAAATATCTTTTCGCACGGGTTACAAAGCGTGGTGATACAATGATACGCGTTACACGAGACTGGGGTCGCAGTTTCCTGTAGTACAATAAATCATTAATTAAAGGTACATCAATGATATAATTGTGTTCGTAAGTGTGGTCAGTTGAAAGTTGTATCCATCTTAATATAATAAGTGAAATGGCAGTGTCGGAGAATGTAACGGTTTCTTTGAGCAACAATGTGATACATGGAGTATTCATTGATTTTACTTTAGTATTTCCCAAGATTTAAGTGAAATGGCAGTGTCGGAGAATGTAACGGTTTCTTTGAGCAACAATGTGATAAATGGAATATTCACTGATTTTACTTTAGTATTTCTCAAGATTTAAGTGAAATGGCAGTGTCGGAGAATGTAACGGTTTCTTTGAGCAACAATGTGATACATGGAATATTCATGATATTTACTTTAGTAAATATTTAAGTTAAATGGCAGTAGCGGAGAATGTAACGGTTTCTTTGAACAAACAATGTGATACATGGAATATTCACTGATATTTACTTCATTATTTCCCAAGATTTAAGTGAAATGGCAGTATCGAAGAATGTAACCGTTTCTTTGAGCAACAATGTGATACACGGAATATTCATGATATTTACATTAGTAAATATTTAAGTTAAATGGCAGTAAGTAGCGGAGGAATGTAACGGTTTCTTTGAGCAACAATGTGATACATGGAATATTCACTGATATTTACTTTAGTATTTCCCAAGATTTAAGTAAATGGCAAATGGCAGTAGCGGAGAATGTAACGGTTTCTTTGAACAACAATGTGATACATGGAATATACATGATATTTACTTTAGTAAATATTTAAGTTAAATGGCAGTAGCGGAGGAATGGAAACGGTTTCTTTGAGCAACAATGTGATACATGGAATATTCACTGATATTTACTTTAGTAAATATTTAAGTTAAATGGCAGTAGCGGAGAATGTAACGGTTTCTTTGAGCAACAATGTGATACATAGAATATTCACTGATATTTACTTTAGTATTTCCCAAGATTTAAGTTAAATGGCAGTAGCGGAGAATGTAACGGTTTCTTTGAACAAAAATGTGATACATGGAATATTCATGATATTTACTTTAGTAAATATTTAAGTTAAATGGCAGTAGCGGAGAATGTAACGGTTTTCTTTGAACAACAATGCGATACATGGAATATTCACTGATATTTACTTCAGTATTTCCCAAGATTTAAGTGAAATGGCAGTATCGAAGAATGTAACTGTTTCTTTGAGCAACAATGTGATACATGGAATATTCACTGATATTTACTTCAGTATTTCCCAAGATTTAAGTGAAATGGCAGTATCGAATAATGTAACGGTTTCTTTGAGCAACAATGTGAAACATGGAATGTTCACTGATATTTACTTTAGTATTTCCCAAGATTTAATTTAAATGGCAGTAGCGGAGAATGTAACGGTTTTCTTTGAGCAACAATGTGATACATGGAATATTCACTGATATTTAGGCTACTTTAGTATTTCCCAAGATTTAAGTTAAATGGCAGTAGCGGAGAATGTAACGGTTTCTTTAAACAACAATGTGATACATGGAATATTCACTGATATTTACTTTAGTAAATATTTAAGTTAAATGGCAGTAGCGGAGAATGTAACGGTTTCATTGAGCAACAATGTGATACATGGAATATTCACTGATATTTACTTTAGTATTTCCCAAGATTTAAGTTAAATGGCAGTAGCGGAGAATGTAACGGTTTCTTTAAACAGCAATGTGATACATGGAATATTCACTGATATTTACTTTAGTAAATATTTTAAGTTAAATGGTAGGTAGCGGAGAATGTAACGGTTTCTTTGAGCAACAATGTGATACATGGAATATTCTCTGATATTTACTTTAGTATTTCCCAAGATTTAAGTTAAATGGCAGTAGCGGAGAATGTAACGGTTTCTTTGAGCAACAATGTGATACATGGAATATTCACTGATATTTACTTTATTATTTCTCAAGATTTAAGTGAAATGGCAGTAGCGGAGAATGTAACGGTTTCTTTGAGCAACAATGTGATACATGGAATATTCTCTGATATTTACTTTAGTATTTCCCAAGATTTAAGTTAAATGGCAGTAGCGGAGAATGTAACGGTTTCTTTGAGCAACAATGTGATACATGGAATATTCTCTGATATTTACTTTAGTATTTCCCAAGATTTAAGTGAAATGGCACAGTATCGGAGGAATTTAACGGTTTCTTTGATCAACAATGTGATACATGGACTATTCCGTGGTATTTACTTCAGTATTTACCAAGATTTAAGTAGTTGGACTGGATAAGAATTTTACCATCATCAAGTCCAACCAAAAGTTTAAAAAATTAAAAACATTAAAATTATAATAAAGACCAATTCAGGATTTTTAAGTTCTTGTGTACATTATAAAAAGTACATAGTATCAGTTGAAGCACAAATATTAATACCTCACGTTTATAATGTATTTTATCCGGAGAACAGTGACTAGGTAGGCAGTAGGTCTATACCGTTATACGTGTTATACAACCAGTTTGGCCGGAGAACAATGACTAGGTAGGCAGTAGGTCAATACCGTTATACGTGTTATACAACCAGTTTGGCCGGAGAACAGTGACTAGGTAGGCAGTAGGTCTATACCGTTATACGTGTTATACGACCAGTTTGGCCGGAGAACAGTAACTAGGTAGGCAGTAGGTCTATACCGTTATACGTGTTATACAACCAGTTTGGCCGGAGAAACAGTGACTAGGTAGGCAGTAGGTCTATATCGTTATACGTGTTATACAACCAGTTTGGCCGGAGAACAGTGACTAGGTAGGCAGTAGGTCTATACCGTTTATACGTGTTATACAACCAGTTTGGCCGGAGAACAGTGACTAGGTAGGCAGTAGGTCTATACCGTTATACGTGTTATACAAACCAGTTTGGCCGGAGAACAGTGACTAGGTAGGCAGTAGGTCTATACCGTTATACGTGTTATACAACCAGTTTGGCCGGAGAAACAATGACTAGGTAGGCAGTAGGTCTATACCGTTATACGTGTTATACGACCAGTTTGGCCGGAGAACAGTGACTAGGTAGGCAGTAGGTCTATACCGTTATACGTGTTATACGACCAGTTTGGCCGGAGAACAGTGACTAGGTAGGCAGTAGGTCTATACCGTTATACGTGTTATACGACCAGTTTGGCCGGAGAACAGTAAACTAGGTAGGCAGTAGGTCTATACCGTTATACGTGTTATACGACCAGTTTGGCCGGAGAACAGTGACTATGTAGGCAGTAGGTCTATACCGTTATACGTGTTATACGACCAGTTTCGCCGGAGAACAATGACTAGGTAGGCAGTAGGTCTATACCGTTATACGTGTTATACAACCAGTTTGGCCGGAGAACAGTGACTAGGTAGGCAGTAGGTCTATACCGTTATACGTGTTATACGACCAGTTTGGCCGGAGAACAATGACTAGGTAGGCAGTAGGTCTATACCGTTATACAACCAGTTTGGCCGGAGAACAATGACTAGGTAGGCAGTAGGTCTATACCGTTATACGTGTTATACAACCAGTTTGGCCGGAGAACAATGACTAGGTAGGCAGTAGGTCTATACCGTTATACGTGTTATACGACCAGTTTTCCGGAGAACAATGACTAGGTAGGCAGTAGGTCTATACCGTTATACAACCAGTTTGGCCGGAGAACAATGACTAGGTAGGCAGTAGGTCTATACCGTTATACGTGTTATTACAACCAGTTTGGCCGGAGAACAATGACTAGGTAGGCAGTAGGTCTATACCGTTATACGTGTTATACGACCAGTTTTCCGGAGAACAATGACTAGGTAGGCAGTAGGTCTATACCGTTATACGTGTTATACAACCAGTTTGGCCGGAGAACAGTGACTAGGTAGGCAGTAGGTCTATACCGTTATACGTGTTATACGACCAGCTTGTCCGGAGAACAGTGACTAGGTAGGCAATAGGTCTATACCGTTATACGTGTTATACGATCTTATCAGCATAAGTAACTGAATATGTATATAGATACAACAACATTAAATTTGCTCATAATTTAAGCGGCTTATACCACACGCGTGTGTATTCTTCCTTTTTGATCCCGACTCATGTTTTCTCTGCCTGTAACAATAATATAGACCAGCGGTGAACGTTTGAGGTAATAATTTCCGGTATCTGCAGACCCATTTCCGACTTCTCTCTGTCTGTCTGTCTGTCTATCTGTCTGTCTGTCTGTCTCTCTCTCTCTCTCTCTCTCTCTCTCTCTCTCTCCTCTCTCTCTCTCTCTCTCTCTCCCTCTCTTTCTCTCTCTCTCTAATTATAATCTCTCCCTCAGGAAGCTATAATTATGTAGAAAGGTTTGAATAAGGAGTTGAACGGGCTGTCGGTAATGTCTCGTAGTTTCTCTTAACACATGCTGAAAACTACTGCAGTAGGCATATAGCTCGTTTCCTTTACATTCTGAAACTACTGCAGTAGGCGTATAGCTCGTTTCCTTTACATTCTGAAACTACTGCAGTAGGCGTTATAGCTCGTTTCCTTTACATTCTGAAACTACTGCAGTAGGCATATAGGTCGTTTCCTTTACCATCTGAAATTACTGCAGTAAGCATATAGCTCGTTTCCTTTACCATCTGAAACTACTGCGGTAAGCATATAGCTAGTTTCCTTTACATTATGAAACTACTGCAGTAGGCGTATGGCTCGTTTCCTTTACATTCTGAAACTACTGCAGTAGGCATAAGCTAGTTTTCTTTACATTCTGAAACTACTGATGTGGGCGTATAGCTCGTTTCCTTTACATTCTGAAAACTACTGCAGTAGGCATATAGCTTGTTTCCTTTACATTCTGAAACTACTGCAGTAAGCATATAGCTCGTTTCCTTTACATTCTGAAACTACTGCAGTAGGCGTATAGCTCGTTTCCTTTACATTCTGAAACTACTGCAGTAGGCGTATAGCTCGTTTCCTTTACATTCTGAAACTAGTGCAGTAGGCATATAGCTCGTTTCCTTTACCATCTGAAATTACTGCACTAGGCGTATAGCTCGTTTCCTTTACATTCTGAAACTACTGCAGTAGGCGTATAGCTCGTTTCCTTTACATTCTGAAAACTACTGCAGTAAGCATATAGCTCGTTTCCTTTACATTCTGAAACTACTGCAGTAGGCATATAGCTTGTTTCCTTTACATTCTGAAACTACTGCAGTAGGCATATAGCTCGTTTCCTTTACCATCTGAAACTACTGCGGTAAGCATATAGCTAGTTTCCTTTACATTCTGAAAACTACTGCAGTAGGCGTTATAGCTCGTTTCCTTTACAGTCTGAAACTACTGCAGTAGGCATAAGCTAGTTTTCTTTACATTCTGAAACTACTGATGTGGGCGTATAGCTCGTTTCCTTTACATTCTGAAACTACTGCTGTAAGTATATAGCTCGTTTCCTTTACATTCTGAAACTACTGCAATAGGCGTATAGCTCATTTCCTTTACATTCTGAAACCTACTGCAATAGGCGTATAGCTCATTTCTTTTTACATTATGAAATTACTGCAGTAGGCATATAGCTCGTTTCCTTTTACATTCTGAAACTAATGCAGTAGGCATAAGCTAGTTTTATTTACATTCTGAAACTACTGATGTGGGCGTACCAGCTCGTTGCCTTGGCATTCTGAAACTACTGCAGTAGGCGTATAGCTCGTTTCCTTTACATTCTGAAACTACTGCAGTAGGCATAAGCTAGTTTTCTTTACATTCTGAAAACTACTGATGTGGGCGTATAGCTCGTTTCCTTTACATTCTGAAACTACTGCTGTAAGTATATAGCTCGTTTCCTTTACATTCTGAAACTACTGCAATAGGCGTATAGCTCATTTCCTTTACATTCTGAAACTACTGCAATAGGCGTATAGCTCATTTCTTTTACATTATGAAATTACTGCAGTAGGCATATAGCTCGTTTCCTTTACATTCTGAAACTACTGCAGTAGGCATAAGCTAGTTTTTATTTACATTCTGAAACTACTGATGTGGGCGTACAGCTCGTTGCCTTGGCATTCTGAAACTACTGATGTAGGCGTATAGCTTATAGCTCGTTTCCTTTACATTCTGAAACTACTGCAATAGGCGTATAGCTCACTTCCTTTACATTATGAAATTACTGCAGTAGGCATATAGCTCGTTTCCTTTACATTCTGAAACTACTGCAGTAGGCATATAGCTCGTTTCCTTTACCTTCTGAAACTACTGCAGTAAGCATATAGCTCGTATCCTTTACCTTCTGAAACTACTGCAGTATGCATATAGCTCGTTTCAAATTCTGATGACCTCTAGAACAATTAACATACAAAACCATTGATTAAAGCCAATAGTTTCCTTTCTACCATTTTTATGAAAGTAAAAGGACCTAACGTATTAGAAATGGTAAACTGTTCTGTACATCAATAACCAGATGAATATTTTTACATTGTTCAAGCCGTAAAAAATTTAACGTTTTTACAGTATTTATGTGCCTACTGCAGTTTATGGTGTACTGTTACATATTATATTTCAAATATATTGTTACTTAGAATACTTAGGTAGACTTTGTACTGTTACAGAAATATCAAAGAGTTGAGTTATTTCAAAATGAAGCTGTAGCACTTGGAATGGCTCAGTACTGTCCGCACACTACAAAGCTGTAGCACTTGGAAGGGCTCCAGTACTGTCCGCACACTACAAAGCTGTAACACATGGATTGGCTCTGTACTGTCCCGCCACACTACAAAGCTGTAGCACTTGGAAGGGCTCAGTACTGTCCGCACCACTAACAAAGCTGTAACACTTGGATTGGCTCAGTACTGTCCCGCACACTACAAAGCTGTAACACTTGGAAGGGCTCAGTACTGTCCGCACACTACAAAGCTGTACCAATTGGAAGGGCTCAGTACTGTCAGCACACTACACAACTTAAACTTAAACTAACCTGAATCACCTTGGGGTTATTAAACCTCAATCACTTGTGTAACCTTTGTTCGTTAATGCATATCCATAAATACATAAATCCACTGGGGGCCCATAGGAGTTTCGGAAACTCCTCCTATGGAAAATATACCCAGGCAGCGATCAAACCTTTAGTCTTTGCGATATCACCAGCGATATCAGTGTTCTTTTACTGGTTTTTTTCTTGTTAGATTGTTCAAAACACGTTCAGACATGTAGACGGACTACCTGGGTATATGGCCTTTCTCCACCTCCCCGAGGTCGGTGGTGGGCAACGGACACAGGGGTGTGAGTCAGGGGAAGTAGCCCTCTGCTATAAAATCCCTGTGACGGCTGAGAGAGGTTAGGTAGGATAAGACTCAGGTGGAAGGTTGCTTAGGTTGTAAGTAGGTTAAGGTTAGGTTAGGAAGGAGAGTAGGCCAAACGCGGACTGCGGTTGGAGCCGCAGGAGTCCAGTTTGGTGGAGGGGGGCGTGCAGCGACTGCGGACGCTAGAGCTCACCCCGGTCAGAGGGATTAGGTTAGGTTAGGGATCTTCAGGAAGAAGAGAAGAGGAGAACTTCAGGTACTTCTGGAAGATGTTCGGATTTGGAGAAGGGGGGAAGGAAGAGAAGAGAAGCGGATAGGGAAAAGGGAGAGAAGAGAGAAGGAGAGAAGGGAGAAGGAGAGGATGGAAAGGGAGAGAAAGGAGGTTGAAGCGAAGGAGGAAAAGATGGAAAAGGGATAGGCAAAGGTTAGGGAGAGAAGAATTGGATCGTAGGGAAATGGAGAGAAAAGGAGGAAAAGGAGAGGTCCGAAAAGGCAGAGAGAAGGAGAGGATTAGAAAGGAGGTTGAGAGACGTGAAGAGGAGCGACTGGAAAGGGAGAGAATGGAGTATGAGAAGCAACTATTGACGCAGCACTCCAGGAGGAGCAGCCTGGAGAGATCGCCACCGGCAGGTAGGAAGAAGATCAGAGAAGAAAAGAGGTCTGAAGATTCAGCGACATGCACGGAAGGAGGGGAAACTACGGAAGATGAGAACAAGAAGCGAAAGTCCAGAGAAGAGGAGAGTCCCACCGAAGATGAAGAAGAAGACCCCGGAACGTCAAGACTCCAGAAGAAGAAGAAGAAGCGCCAGAAGTCATGGACTTAGGAGAAGAAGAAAAGGTGCCGGAGAAGAAGATAGAGTTAGTCATGAAGAAAGATGGAGGGATGGCTGGAGAAACAGGCTAGGCTGAAGACAGTCAGTAAGGTTCAGCTAGCGGAGATGGTTAGGTTAGTGGGAGAGATGAGGAAGGAAGTGAAGGAGATGGAGCTGGAGAAAGCGAAGCTGGAAGGGAGAGTCGAGGAAAGGAGAGAGATAGTGGGGATGCTGAAGGAGATGGTTAGAGAAGGAGGAAGAAGCGAAGGAGTAGGAAGGATAGAGGAAGGAGTTTCTTTTCGCAGAGATAGTGAGAGAAGAGAAGAAGAAGAAAGTGAAGAAGAAAAATCCTGTTGTGACAGGTACTGGAAGAGAGCCGGTGAAGGCTTTTGAACGTGGTGATAGTTAGGAAGGAGGGAAAGGAGAGCGAAGAAGTTAGGAAGGCGATGAAGGAAGCGGTGGGACCCGAGAAAGGAGGGAATAAACGTGCGAAGAATGATGAAGATAAGGAATGGAATTGCTGTGGAAGTAGGTTCGAAGGAGGAAGCTAGGAAGATGGTGGAAAGCGAAGGAATGAAGAGTGCAGGCATGGAAGTGAGGAGAGCCGGTGAGGAAGAGGCCAATGGTCATGCTTTATGACGTGGAGGTCTCTTTGACGAATGAGGAGGTCGTGAAGGAGATACACGAGCGAAATTTGAAAGACGAGTTTACGGAAGAAGAGATGAAGGAAGAGTTCAGGATAAGGAATAGTATTGTGGAAGGTAAGGGCGACAGAAGGAAAGAAGCTGGGAAGCCTGGTAGTGGAATGTAGTGGAAGAATGAGAAATGCGCTACGAAGGAGAGAGCGAGTGTATGTAGGATGGACATCCAGCAGGGTGTGAAGGATTACATCGACCTCCCAAGGTGTTACAAGTGCCAGCGATTTGGTCATGTAGCCAAATTCTGCAATGGTAGGAAGGCGTGCCCGAGGTGCTCGGAGGAACACGACATCCGAGAGTGCAAGAAGTCGGAAAGATGCAACCTGGGAAGTGTGTGAAATTGCCACAGGGATGGCAGAATGGAGGCCAACACGACGTTAGGTGGAAGGAGTGCCCGGTCTACAAGAGGGCGGGAAAGGACGATACTCGAATCCATCCAATATGAGGATTAGAATCGGCCAAGTCAACTGTGGGAAGAGGAGTGATTGCGACGTGTGAGTTGATCAAGAGTGCGAGGGAGAATGAGGTGTGCGATTGTGTGTTTGCAGGAGCACGTACTCAAGAGGAGGGAGAGGTTCCAGCGTCGGGAGCAAGAGATCTGCAGGACAGGAAGCTGAGGAGAGGAGGCAGGTATGGGCGGCTGTGGCAGTCCTGGATGACAGAGTGGTGGCGTTCGGTAGGGATGAAGAGTCGGATGATTGTTGTATGGTTGTGGACGTGAGAATGTGTGAATGGGAGGGTGACAGTGGTGAGCATGTACTGCAAGGGGCAAGAAGACATCCGGGAGAGTCTGGAGAAGATTCGGAGGGTCCTACGGAGAAGAAGAGGTAGGAAGGTCTTCGTTGCTGGAGATTTTCAACGCCAGGTCGGAAGTGTGGTTTGCAAGGGAACTGAATGAAAGGGGAGGAGAGCGTGTGGAAGAGTTCGTGGTGTCAGAAGGTCTGGAAAGTGATGAATGAGGGAGTGTGAATGGGCAACGTTTGAGGATTCCAGGGGAAGATGTTCCAACATAGACATCACGATGGCGACAGCGGATGTCAGCAGGATCTTCTACCGGATGGCATGTGGAAGCAGAATTGATCAGCGACCATCGGATGATAGTGAGTGAGGTGAGAGTCGGATGGGAAGGTGTAGCAAGAGAGGTGGAAAATCTCAAGCGGTGGAACCTGCGGAAGGCAGATTGGGGCAGGTTCAGGCAGATCATGGAAGAGGAGAAGGCCGGATGGGAAGAGAGAAGGAGGGAAGGAGAAGAAGGAGAGGAAATTTTCCGACGGATTGAGGAGAGCTTGGAGAGAGCTGCGAATGAGGCAATTCCTTCATTGACAGGTCGTGATCTGAGGTGTCCGTGGTGGAAACGCAGAGTTGGAAGAGAGAAAGGTTAGGCTCCGCGCGCAATTGCAAAGATGGAGAAGAAGAAAAGAACAGGGGAAAGGACGGAAGCAGTATGTAGACGAAAGAAGGAGTTATGTCAATGCAATCAAGAGAGCGAAGAGAGATCACTGGGAAAGAAAGATGGCGGAAGGAGAAGAAGACCCGTGGGGATATGCCTACAAGATGATTACTCGGGAAAGGCTAAGAAGGATGCGGAGCTCGGAGGAGTGATGAAGGAGGACGGGCCGGCCGGATCACGACGGGAGTAGAGGAGACTCTGGAGGAATTTTTGAAGATCTTGGTACCGGATGATACTAGGGAGGACGACGAAGAGCGGCACCGGGAGAAGAGAGAGCGAGAATGGAGGAGATAAGTGAGGGAGAGAGTGTGGAGAATTTCACCCTGGGAAGAGGTGCTGTGGGCCATCGACAGGATAAAGGTGAGGAAGGCGCCGGGGATCGACGGCCTGAAGGGAGAGTTAGTGAAGGAGGCGAAGAGGATAGTTGGAGAAGAGATCCTGAGGGGCGCAAACCGAGTCTTGAGAGATGGGAAATTTCCTGGGAGATGGAAGAGGGGTCGCATCAAGGTCTTTCTCAAAAGCGGCGACAAGGATCCCACCAAGGTGAAGAGCTACCGGCCGGTCACTCTCTTGCCGGCGCTGGGAAAGCTCGTGGAAAGGCTCATTGTGAGAAGGCTGGGAGAGTTCCTGAGAGAAGGAGGAAGGATAGGAGAGAGGCAATATGGATTCACTGAAGGACGAGGCACGGTGGATGCGCTGGAAGAAAATGGAGGAGGTCGTGAGCAACATGGAGGAAAGGTTACGTGATGGGAATTTTCATGGATATTGCCGGAGCATTTGACGGAGCGTGGTGGCCGGAGATTCTGGATGTTCTCAGGAGATGGAGGTGCCCGAGAAACCTGTGGATGGTGGTCCGAGACTATTTCAAGGATAGGAGCGTCGAGATGGACATCGGTGGAGTGAAGAGAGGGAAGATGGTGACGATGGGGTGTCCCCAGGGATCAGTTCTGGGGCCCTTGTTGTGGAAACGTTCTGTTCGGAGGGCATTCTCGGATTAGACATAGGACCAGGTTGCAGAGGCCTTGGCCTATGCAGACGGGACTGTCTGGTGTTAGTAGGAGGAAGAAGTAGGGCGGGTGCTGGAAAGGAGAGTAGGTGAGGTCATGTCGATCATCAAGGAGTGGTGTGACGACAGGAAGATGAAAGGTGTCGACAGAAAAAGACAGTGTGCGTCCTGTTGAGGGGCACACTCAACAGGGAGAGGATGCCAGTGGTCAGGATGAGGGACGTCCGTTCTGCGGGTGTGTCGAGGAGGTGAAATACCTCGGAGTGAGGATCGGTTGTGATGGGGATGAGCTTCAGGAAGCATGTTGAGGAGTTGGCCGGGAAGGTCAAGGTCGCTTTTCTGGAAGTTTCAGGAGATTGGCAAGAGCAAGTGGCGGAGTAGGAGCAGGATTGTTGAGAGCTGTCTACCAGAGGTGTGATTTGTGCGATGGTGAGGTATGGCGCCGAAGTGTGGGGAGCAGCGTTTGAAGGAGAGAGTGGCAAGGATGAGGTTGATGTCTGCCCAGAGGACCGTCTTGCTAGGAATGACTGCGGGCGTACTCCACTGTGTCGCACGAAGCGATTAGGGTCGTGGCGGCCGAAGTTCACCGTGGGACCTGCTGGTTCAGGCCAGGGTAGGAGTGAGAGAGGATGTGGAAGGAGGAATGGAGAGGAAGGAAGCAGAAGGACGAAGGAGAGAGGAGTGTTTGGATAGGTGGCAGGAAAAGATGGAGGGACGACGGGGACAAGGGCCGAGAAACCTACCTGTTCTGGCCTGATGTGAGGAAAAGGATGGAGCTGAACGTCAAGGTGGATCACTACACGGCTCAGTACCTGACGGGCCATGGAAATTTTAAGGCAAAAGCTGGCGAGCTTCAAACCTCCGAAGAGACGGAACATGCAGGAAGTGCGGACAGCTGGAAACGTCAGGGCAATGTGTTGCTGGAGTGTGAGGCCTACGAGGGGGAGAGAGAAGAGCTGAGGAGGCACGTCGGAGAGAAAGGAGCAGCGTGGGACCGGAAAAGCTTCGTTTTGAAGAGGAAGAGACGTTTGAGGTATTTAGAAGAGTGGTGCGCAGCATAGGCCTCAAGAAGGAAGATGATAGGGAAGAGCTAGGGTTCGAAGAGTGGTAGAGACTGTAAGGTTTAGGAGGCTAAGCTAGCTTAGGATAAGGACTCAGCCTTTTGGTTGGGATAGGTAAGGAAATAGGTGTAAGGCATGCTAGATTAAGAGACTTAGCCTTTTGGCTAAGTGAGGAAGTGGTGGATAGGCGGGAGGGAGTCTCGTTATTCCACGGGAACTCAGGTTTTTTCACCTGAGTGGTAAGGTATAAGGTAATAGTTTAAGGTTAGAGATAAGGTTAGGGTAAGGCATGGTAGTGTTAGTGAGTGGTGACTCGGGCTTGTTCCCAGAGGTAGGTCTTGGTAAGTTAGGATAAGGTAGGATTAGGAGGAAGTAGGATTAAGTAGTGTGTGGTGACTCGGGCGCATGTCCCTGAGGTAGATGTAAGGAGTAGGTAGGGAATATGGGTAAGTTTTTAGTGTGAGGTGACTCGGGCTTGTTCCCAGAGGTAGGTAAGGTTTTAGGATAAGGATTAGGGTAAGGCTTAGGTTAAGGTTAGCAGGTAGGAGGTAAGTGGAGGACTCAACCCCGTGGTGTGAGCTAGGGTAAGGCATGCTAGTGTAAGAAGATGCTGTTATGTGTGACTGACTTCTTGTTGCTGTTGCAGGTTCAGCGGCGGCGGAGTCACAGGAGTGACGCAACCCGATGAGGCATAGCGCACAGGGTGCTATGCTGAGGGGGACACGGATAGGAATAAAGAGTACCGATACGCTCCATACCCTGTGACGTGCACAGGTGTGGGGCGTCAGACCACAGAAGGTGGTGCAGGGAAAGGAGACAGTGCTAAGGCACAATGCCCAATGGGCGGAACGGATGATGACATGCATGTCGGTACGAGGAAACTGACTAAGGAGGCTTATAAGCCTATAGTCAGGGGTGGTGGTGGGACCTCGGGGGGCAACCCCATATCATCCGTGTCTGTCTCTCTCTCTCTCTCTCTCTCTCTCTCTCTCTCTCTCTCTCTCTCTCTCTCTCTCTCTCTCTCTCTCTCTCTCTCTCTCTCTCTCTCTCTCCCTCTCTTTCTCTCTCTCTCTAAATTATAATCTCTCCCTCAGGAAGCTATAATTATGTAGAAAGGTTTGAATAAGGAGTTGAAACGGGCTGTCGGTAATGTCTCGTAGTTTCTCTTAACATGCTGAAACTACTGCAGTAGGCATATAGCTCGTTTCCTTTACATTCTGAAACTACTGCAGTAGGCATATAGGTCGTTTCCTTTACCATCTGAAATTACTGCAGTAAGCATATAGCTCGTTTCCTTTACCATCTGAAACTACTGCGGTAAGCATATAGCTAGTTTCCTTTACATTATGAAACTACTGCAGTAGGCGTATGGCTCGTTTCCTTTACATTCTGAAACTACTGCAGTAGGCATAAGCTAGTTTTCTTTACATTCTGAAACTACTGATGTGGGCGTATAGCTCGTTTCCTTTACATTCTGAAACTACTGCAGTAGGCATATAGCTTGTTTCCTTTACATTCTGAAAACTACTGCAGTAAGCATATAGCTCGTTTCCTTTACATTCTGAAACTACTGCAGTAGGCGTATAGCTCGTTTCCTTTACATTCTGAAACTACTGCAGTAGGCGTATAGCTCGTTTCCTTTACATTCTGAAACTACTGCAGTAGGCGTATAGCTCGTTTCCTTTACATTCTGAAACTAGTGCAGTAGGCATATAGCTCGTTTCCTTTACCATCTGAAATTACTGCACTAGGCGTATAGCTCGTTTCCTTTACATTCTGAAACTACTGCAGTAGGCGTATAGCTCGTTTCCTTTACATTTCTGAAACTACTGCAGTAAGCATATAGCTCGTTTCCTTTACATTCTGAAAACTACTGCAGTAGGCATATAGCTTGTTTCCTTTACATTCTGAAACTACTGCAGTAGGCATATAGCTCGTTTCCTTTACCATCTGAAACTACTGCGGTAAGCATATAGCTAGTTTCCTTTACATTCTGAAACTACTGCAGTAGGCGTATAGCTCGTTTCCTTTACATTCTGAAACTACTGCAGTAGGCATAAGCTAGTTTTCTTTACATTCTGAAACTACTGATGTGGGGCGTATAGCTCGTTTCCTTTACATTCTGAAACTACTGCTGTAAGTATATAGCTCGTTTCCTTTACATTCTGAAACTACTGCAATAGGCGTATAGCTCATTTCCTTTACATTCTGAAACTACTGCAATAGGCGTATAGCTCATTTCTTTTACATTATGAAATTACTGCAGTAGGCATATAGCTCGTTTCCTTTACATTCTGAAACTACTGCAGTAGGCATAAGCTAGTTTTATTTACATTCTGAAACTACTGATGTGGGCGTACAGCTCGTTGCCTTGGCATTCTGAAACTACTGATGTAGGCGTATAGCTCGTTTCCTTTACATTCTGAAACTACTGCAATAGGCGTATAGCTCACTTCCTTTAACATTATGAAATTACTGCAGTAGGCATATAGCTCGTTTCCTTTACATTCTGAAACTACTGCAGTAGGCATATAGCTCGTTTCCTTTACCTTCTGAAACTACTGCAGTAAGCATATAGCTCGTATCCTTTACCTTCTGAAAACTACTGCAGTATGCATATAGCTCGTTTCAAATTCTGATGGACCTTAGAACAATTAACATACAAAACCATTGATTAAAGCCAATAGTTTCCTTTCTACCATTTTATGAAAGTAAAAGGACCTAACGTATTAGAAATGTAAACTGTTCTGTACATCAATAACCAGATGAATATTTTTACATTGTTCAAGCCGTAAAAAATTTAACGTTTTACAGTATTTATGTGCCTACTGCAGTTTATGGTGTACTGTACATATTATATTTCAAATATATTGTTACTTAGAATACTTAGGTAGACTTTGTACTGTTACAGAAATATCAAAGAGTTGAGTTATTTCAAAATGAAGCTGTAGCACTTGGAATGGTCAGTACTGTCCGCACACTACAAAAGCTGTAGCACTTGGAAGGGCTCAGTACTGTCCGCACACTACAAAAGCTGTAAACACATGGATTGGCTCAGTACTGTCCGCCACACTACAAAGCTGTAGCACTTGTAAGGGCTCAGTACTGTCCGCACACTACAAAGCTGTAACACTTGGATTGGCTCAGTACTGTCCGCCACACTACAAAGCTGTAACACTTGGAAGGGCTCAGTACTGTCCGCACACTACAAAGCTGTACCAATTGGAAGGGCTCCAGTACTGTCAGCACACTACACAACTTAAACTTAAAAACTAACCTGAATTCACCTTGGGGTTATTAAACCTCAATCACTTGTGTAACCTTTGTTCGTTAATGCATATCCATAAAATACATAAATCAATTTAAAATTAGAACTGCAAACAGGACTAACCCGCAGTGCTCAATTTTTACAATTGGAAACACCTTTTTTTTTACTACAAGTACTTCTAAACGTCAGTTGTGCTACCTGGGTCCAAGTTTTATTTAACCGTTTCATTATGGATTGCGGCAATAAATTAATTAAAAAAAAAAAAAACTTAAGGTCAAAATGAAAGCAATATCATTTATTGCCGACAACATCCCTGAATAAAAATGTAATCCATTTGTATAGGTTAGGTTACCATATGCTTCATATATAAGTCTATACTTGGTTGTACGTTAAATATTGTGATAATATATTTGTAGTTTTATTTGTTGTATTTGTGTACTACATAGTAGGATAATTGTCTAGTTATTGATTGTTTGTTAATTTATTGGGTTGTGTACATGTGTTGTTGGTTATTATTTAATTGTTAATTATTATTATATTGTTATACATTCTCGAGAGTTTATATTGTTATTACATTTTCATAGTTTATGTTGTTATACATTCTCATAGTTTACATTGTTATAAATTCTCACAGTTTTATATCGTTGTAAATTCTCATAGTTTATATAATGGTTATTTGTTGTAGTGCCATATGTATGTGTATGCAAATGCGTATAGTGCATGTGTAGGCTATGTATGCGGTTGTGTTGTGTGAACTAAGGTAAAATATAGTTTTTTTTGTTCTTGTTTTAGTAGCCAAATGTAATTATTGAAAAATTGTAAAACAGAGAAATGTATTGTTTGCAGTGTAAACAGGCCATATTTATATAAATAAAAATATCATAGCAAGAAAATACAGCAAGTCAGCAGTAAATGGACATACAATTATTTAGTTTTGGTTCCCGCACGCACCTTGCAGGGTGTATTGGGACAATATATTATGATTTATATTTAAAATGAATAAAGAGTTTGTGAGCTGTGAACTGTGAACTACAAAGCTTGTACCAATTGGAAGGGCTCAGTACTGTCCGCACACTACAAAGCTGTAACAGTTGGTAGGGCCCAGTACTGTCAGCACACTACAAAGCTGTAACACTTGGAAGGCCTCAGTAGTCCGCACACTACAAAGCTGTAAACACTTGGAAGGCCTCAGTACTGTCCCGCACACTACAAAGCTGTAACACTTGGATTGGCTCAGTACTGTCCGCACCACTACAAAGCTGTAACACTTGGAAGGCCTCAGTACTGTCCGCACACTACAAAGGTGTAACACTTGGAAGGCCTCAGTTACTGTCCGCACACTACAAAGCTGTAACACTTGGAAGGCCTCAGTACTGTCCGCACACTACAAAGCTGTAACACTTGGAAGGGCTCAGTACTGTCCGCAACACTACAAAGCTGTAAAACACTTGGAAGGGCTCAGTACTGTCCGCACACTACAAAGCTGTAACACTTGGATTGGCTCAGTACTGTCCGCACACTACAAAGCTGTAACACTTGGAAGGGCTCAGTACTGTCCGCACACTACAAAGTTGTAACACTTGGATTTGCTCAGTACTGTCCGCACACTACAAAGCTGTAACACTTGGATTGGCTCAGTACTGTCCGCACACTACAAAGCTGTAACACTTGGATTGGCTCAGTACTGTCCGCACACTACAAAGCTGTAACACTTGGATTGGCTCAGTACTGTCCGCACACTACAAAGCTGTAACACTTGGATTGGCTCAGTACTGTCCGCACACTACAAAGCTGTAACACTTGGATTGGCTCAGTACTGTCAGCACACTACACAACTTAAACTTAAAACTAACCTGAATCCCCTTGGGGTTATTAAACCTCAATCACTTGTGTAACCTTTGTTCGTTAATGCATATCCATAAATACATAAATCAATTTAAAATTAGAACTGCAAACAGACTAACCGCAGTGCTCAATTTTTACAATTGGAAAACACCTTTTTTTACTACAAGTACTTCTAAACGTCAGTTGTGCTAACCTGGTTCCAAGTTTATTTAACCGTTTCATTATGGATTGCGGCAATGAATTAATTTTTGAAAATAAAACTTAAGGTTAAAATGAAAGCAATATCGTTTATTGCCGACAAACATCCCTGAATAAAAATGTGATCCATTTGTATAGGTTGGGTTACCATATGCTTCATATATAAGTCTATACTTGGTTGTACGTTAAATATTGTTGTTAATATATTTGTAGTTTTATTTGTTGTATTTGTGTACTACATTAGTAGGATAATTGTTCTAGTTATTGATTGTTTGTTAATTTATTGGTTGTGTACATGTGTTGTTGGTTATTATTTAATTGTTAATTATATTATATTGTTATACATTCTCAGAGATTATATTGTTATACATTTTCATAGTTTATGTTGTTATACATTCTCATAGTTTACATTGTTATAAATTCTCACAGTTTATATCGTTGTAAATTCTCATAGTTTATATAATGGTTATTTGTTGTAGTGCCATATGTATGTGTATGCAAATGCGTATAGTGCATGTGTAGGCTATGTATGCGGTTGTGTTGTGTGAACTAAGGTAAAATATAGTTTTTTTTGTTCTTGTTTTAGTAGCCAAATGTAATTATTGAAAAATTGTTAAAACAGAGAAATGTATTGTTTGCAGTGTAAAACAGGGCCATTTAATTTATATAACATATAAATATCATAGCAAGAAAATACAGCAAGGCAAGTCGTCAGCGAGTAAATGGACATTACAAATTTATTTAGTTTTTGCGTTTCCCCGCACGCACCTTGCAGGGTGTATTGGGGACAATATATTATGATTTATATTTAAAATGAATATAAAGAGTTTTGTGAGCTCGTGAACTTGTGGAACTACAAAGCTGTACCAATTGGGAAGGCCCTCAGTAGTCCGTTACACTACAAAGCTGTAATACTAGGTTTGGTAGGGCCCAGTACTGTCAGCACACTACAAAGCGTGTAACACTTGGAAGGCTCTCAGTAGTCCGTACACTTACAAAGCTTGTAAACACTTGGAAACCGGCTCAGTACTGTCCCGCACACTACAAAGCTTGTAACAGTTGGAAGGGCCCAGTACTGTCCAGCCACACTTACAAAGCTTGTAACACTTCGAAAGGGCCCAGTACTTGTCCGCACAACTACAAAGCTTTGTAAACACTTGGACGGGCCCAGTACTGTCAGCACACTACAAAGCTGTAACAGTTGGTAGGGCCCGAGTACTTGTCCGCACACTACAAAAGCTGCTAACATTAGACGGGCCCAGTACTTGTCCGCACATGACAAGCTGTAACACTTGAAGCATCAGTAGTCCGACACTACAAAGCTGTAAACTTGGAAGGCCTCAGTAGTCCGCACACTACAAGCTGTAACACTTGGATTGGCTCTGTACTGTCAGCACACTACACAACCTTAAACTTATAACTAACTGAATCTCCTTGGGGTTATTAAACTCATTCACTTGTGTAACCTTTGTTCGTTAATGCTTATCCATAAATACATAAATCAATTTAAAATTAGAACTGCAACAGATAACCCGCAGTGCTCAATTTTACAATGGAAAACCTTTTTTATACAAGTACTTCTAAACGTCAGTTGTGCCTACCAGGTTCCAAGTTTATTTAACCGTTTCATTTAGATGGCGGCAATGAATTATTTTGAAAAATAAAAACTTAGGTTATTTAAAATGAAAGCAATATCGTTTATTGGCCGGACAACATCTGAATAAAATGTTGGATCCATTTGTAGTAGGTTGGGTAACCATATGAGCTTCATTATATAAGGGTTATACTTGGTTGTACGTTAAATATTTGTGTTAATATATTTGTTGTAAACTTTTATTTGTCTGTATTTGTGTACTACATACGGTGGATAATTGTCTAGTTATTGATTGTTTGTTAATTTATTGGTTGTGTACATGTGTTGTTGGTTATTATTTAATTGTTAATTATACTTAATTGTGTATACATTCTCAGAGATTATATTGTTATACATTTCATAGTTTATGTTGTTATACATTCTCATGTTTACATTTGTTAATAAAAATTTCTCACAGTTTATATGTTGTTTAAATTCTCATAGTTCTTTATAATGGTTTATTTGTTGTAGTGCATAATGTATGTGTATGCAAATGCGTTAATAGTGAATGTGTAGGCTATGTTTGCGGTTGTGTTGTGTGAACTAGGATAAAATATTAGTTTTTTTTTGTTCTTGTTTTTGTAGGCAAAATGTAATTATTGAAAAAATTGTAAAACAGAGAAATGTATTGTTTGCAGTGTAAACAGGCCATAATTATATAAATATAAAATAAAAAAAATATCATAGCAAGAAGAGACAGCAAGTCGTCAGCATAAATGGACATACAATTATTTAGTTTTGGTTCCCGCTGCACCTTGCAGGGTGTATTGGGAAAAATATATATTATGATTTATTTAAAATGAATAAAAGAGTTTGTGAGCTGTGAACTGGAACTACAAAGCTTGTACCAATTGGTAAGGCCTCAGTAGTCCGTACACTTACAAAGCTGTAACAGTTAGGAAGGGCCCAGTACTGGTTCAGCACACTTACAAAGTCTGTAACAGTTGGAAGGCTCAGTAGTCGTTTAACTACTCAAAGCTGTAACACTTGGAAGGTCAGTACTGTCCGCACACTACAAGCTGTAACAGTGGTAGGGCCCGAGTACTGTCCGCACACTAACAAAGCTGTCAAAACAGTTGGAAGGGCCCCCCCAGTTACTGTCAGCACACTTACAAAGCGGATAAACAGTGGGAAGGGCCCAGTAATGTACGCCTCATACAAGCTGTATAACACTATGAGTGATTAAGACAGGGCCACCCCCCCCAGTACTGTCCGCACACTACAAAGCTGTAAACACTTGGACGGGCTCAGTTACTGTCCGCCACACATAACAAAAGCTGTAAACACTTGGGAAGGCCTCAGTAGTCCGCACACTTACAAAAGCTGTAACACTTGGAAGGCCTCAGTTAGTCCGCACACTACAAATGCTTGTAAACAGTGGTGGTAGGTCCCAGTACTGTCCGCACACTACAAAGCATGTAACAAGTTGGGGTAGGACTCCCAGTTACTGTTCCGCCACACTACCAAAAGCTGTAACAAGTTGGTAGGTCCCATGTACTGTTCCGACACCACACTACCAAAAGCTTGGTAAACAGGTTGGTAGGTCCCCAGTACTGTCCGCACACTACAAAGCTTGTAAAACCAGGTTGGAAGGCCTCAGTAGTCCGCAACACTACAAAAGCTGTTGTAATCATTGGTTGGTAGGGTCCCAGTACTTGTCCGGCACACTTTAACCAAAGCTGTAACAGTTTGGTACGGTCCCAGTTACTCGTTCCGCACACTACAAAGCTGTAACCACTTGGATAGGGCCTCAGTAGTCCGCCACCACTACAAAGCTTGTAACACTTGGAAGGCCTCAGTAGGTTCCGCACACACTCACCAAAGCTGTATACAGTTGGTAGGTTCCCTAGTACTGTCCGCTACCACTACAACAGCCTTGTAACAGTTGGTAGGTCCCAGTTACTGTCCGCACAACTCACAAAGGCTGTAAAACACTTGGAAGGCCTCAGTAGTCCGCCACACGAACCAAAGCTGTAAACACTTGGGACAGGGCCCAGTACTGTCCGCACAACTACTGTTACTTATTTTAAAATATTTATTTAATTTTTGTTAAATTTTTTTATGATTTTATATACGTGGACAAAGTTTATTGGCGTGTCAAAACATAGGAATTAGTGACGGATGTCATACAATTTTGTATAATTGTTAAATAATGTTAAATAAAGAATTATTAAAAATGATACTACAAAGCTGCTAAACACTTAGAAGGATCCGGGTACTGTCCGCACACATATAAAGCTTTGTTAAAAACAACCGTGCAGTAAGTGGACATTAGTATAGGCCTACTCCTTTATTAAAGATAAAGGGAAGGAAACTTTCATGAGTTACTCGTCCTAAAAAAATGACGGACACAAGGACGCGAATGTCAAATGGGGTGATGGACAAATAACACAGGTAAACAATAGAAAGCACCCGAAAAGAGGGAGGTAAGAATTGGGTAAATGTAGTCTAGGGATGTATGGACGAGAAATGTTTCAATGGGTTGAGGCTAATGAGGAAACAGTAAACGACAG